>NW_017385987.1:155275-160623 GCF_000237925.1 Schistosoma mansoni | reverse complement strand
TATATATATATATATATATATATATATATAATTTTCAGTATAATCCTTATTACTTGTAAGTAGTTGAGAGATCAAATGAAAATTCTATTATTTTATCCAACTGCTTAAACTATGGTAGATGAAGTCGTAATAGTCTGGCTTCAGTATGACAATCAATACTGCAATACAGGCACATCCAACTGGCTAATTTCAAACAGGATAGAACTTACGTGTTATATTTCACTGTTGGTTTCAAACCAACCTAACTAAAAATAGGTGAAGTTATGATAGGCTGGTCATTGGAATTCAATTAAATGACTCAACATCGACGCATTTACGATGTCAGCTCAAGGCCTTAGATTTTAATCTATCAAAGATTAACAGTATTCTCTGTTAAATATTTATAAACTCTGTTATTCTGGAATTTTCCGTGATCACTTAATAATAATACATCAGTAAATTAACAACAGGTTCACGAGTATAAACTTTGAGTTAGATCAGCATTTACTGCATATTCATTGTATAAAATATGTCCTGGATATAGTATTATGGGGCTTTCGTTTTCTTGCATGGATTCTTATGAGCATGCATCTTGTTCTACCTAATAATATACAAGAAAAAAGCGATGATGAAAGTGCATGGTTTTTATCTGACACTGGAAGATATCATGTCTGTCCACAATCCTATTCATAATGACATTAAGAGACTCACGGCATATCTTGCTAATTTTCTTAAAAACTCTGCGAAAATTGATGACAGAATGATGGGGAGCAGTAAATTGTGATAGGTAATATACAAGAACTTACAAATTGTAAAAGTGTTGAGTAATGCCAAGAACGTCTCATTTTTATGCACTAAATCAGACTGAATTCCTTCAATATTAACAGAGCATGAGGAAACTCAGATGTCAGAAAGCAGATTACGCCTATATAAGTGACGTTTGACTTTGTTTTTACTACACAGTCTCCAAACTTGTGATTCTAACAGGCTATTTAAGTGTTCTTCATATCCCAGGCTAAAAATTTAACTATGATATTAAGAAGGATTAGTTGTATAATCATTAGGAATAGACTATCGTTTAACGAAAGTCAAGAATATATTCGTTTCAATAGAATTCGAGGAAGGAACTGGCGTACATACAATAAGATCATCCGTATACTTAGCACAAGTGTTTTTTGTAGATGGTCGATCATACAGAATAATGGGGAAACAACAGCTCCTTGCGGTACACCGATTTTGGCTAATAAATAAGTGAAATACTTCCCATTAAGCTCAGCACATTGTTCTATCCCAGTAAAGTAAGAACACTCGCAGTTGGTTATTCAGTTCTTGGTGTTAACACTTGTAAAATTCCTTGATATTCCTAGTTATGAAACAGAATCAAAAACAGAAGCGTAGTCTAGAAATACCAATCTAACATTGTTTCTACTCCTAATCAAACTGAAAATTCTACATACTATGGTGCAGAATAATTGCAGCATCCAAAGTACCTCGTTCCTATCTGTAAAAAAACTGATATAGATCAGTATGCTCCTTCAATGCAAGCGAAACTGAGAGTAGCAACAGCTTTTGCATCGTTTTCTAGAAAAGGTGAAGTTATCGCTATTGGTCGAAACCTTTCATTTTTATCACCGGATACGTTATTTAGTATTGGGATTGTCTTTAATTTTTTTTACATTTTCAACATAAAATTAGTTGAAAACGATTCATTAAAAATGCTCTTTAATGGGTAAAATAGAACGTCAGTACAGATTTTTTTAAAATGGGGTTGGAATTTCGTCGGTTTCTAAACATTTTGACTAGTTAAACGACTTGAGGCATTTAAAAATATCAGTTTGAGAAAACCTTGTGGCAAAATTTCCTCGAACATGGAGAAACAGGGAACATGACATCATATCTTGCATATTTTCCTCTGAGTAGTTTCTATGTTTGAATTTCTTTGTCTAGTGAAAAAGTGTATTCTTTCCAAGATTGACATATAATTTATATCAATTTTACAGTGATCAGAACTAAGGGGAAGAATACGTTTACTAGTTGCATATATTCCCAAATCTTTAGTGAAAGCTAAATCTAGAACATCCGAGCGGGAGGAGAAATCGACTGCATTCTAGTGATCTAGAGATGAAAGAAAGCTACTGGCGAATGACCTAAAGTCACTGCATACTATTGAAAGGAAATCACTGATGGTAGTAGCAGCAAATTCAGTGAACCCATCAATGAAAACAGATAGTGCAGATGAGATGCATTTTGGAGCCATGTAAATGTTGAAATTATAAATACCACTGTATTTGTTTAAGTGTTCTGGATGCCATTTCAACTGTAAAAAGTCGATGAAATTGTTTAAAAACTTGAAAAATACATAGATTGGTACCAGTTCATATTTACAAACGTGGCTATGCTATCACTCTACTGCTTAGACAATTTTGGCGATAAATATTGTAAACATATACTTATTTCAAGTCAGTGTCATGTGGATGAGGGTTTTTAATATATAATTACACTGCAATTATGGTATACGTTTAGGGTTAGTAAAAATTAAAGATAGTCCATTTTTCACATTGGCAATCTGAAATTAGTGGTAAGCAGTTTAGAAGCAGATAGTTGATTAATATTCATTTGTTTTAATTCATCATGCCAGCCACTGAGATATCTATTGAATGCGATTGCAGTTTACATAACAATAGGTTGTAAACTTTTTATATACTGAAATCAATAGGTCATTTGGTTTCTTTGTACAATTAGGGAGTTCAGATAAATTTAAAAATTAGGATAAAACTTGTTTAAATATTTAAATGGCAGAAAAAATATGTACCCCAGACATTCAAATAGACCGCCAAATCCTATTTACTATTTAATTAAATTTTAATCTATGGAAAACGTCAATAAAAGAACTTATTTTTATTATTAATGGGAATAAAATAGTAAATTATGACTGAAACTTCCACACATCAACTTGGATAATCTTGGTTGATAAATTTTTTTGGATTTCTACAAAAGTGGGTTAATCTATTCATTTTATATTATTAGAGGAATATAATATTATTCAAAGTATTCTGTCCCATGTCCGATACAATACAGCATGTACCAATCGAATTACACTTGACCGAGAAGCTTTTGAGGATGTGAAAACCTTTACATATCTGAGCAGCATTATCAATGAACACGGTGAATCTGATGCAGATGTGAAGGCGCGGATCGGTAAGACACGAGCAGCATATCTACAATTGAAGAACATCTGGAACTCAAAACAATTGTCAACCAACACCGAAGTCACAATTTTCAATATAAATGTCAAGAACGTTCTACTGTATGGGGCGGAAACCTAGGGAACTACGAAAGCCATCATCCAGAAGACACAGGTGTTTATTAACAGTTGTCTACGCAAAATACTTCGGATCCGTTGGCCAGACACCATCAGCAACAACCTACTGTGGGGGAGAACAAACCAGATTTCAGTGGAGGAAGAAATCAGGAGGAAGCGCTGGAAGTGGATAGGACACACATTGAGGAAAGTACCCAACTGCGTCACAAGACAAGTCCTCACACGGAATCCTGAAGTCCAAAGGATAAGAGGAAGACCAAAGAACACATTACGCCGATCAATGGAGACAGACATGAGAAGAATGAACAAAAATTGGAGAGGACTAGAAAGGAAGGCCGAGGACAGAGTTGGTTGGAGATTGCTGGTCGGCGGCTTATGCTCCATTGAGTATGACAGGCGTAAGTAGGTAAGTAAGTAAGTAAGTAAGTAAGTAAGTAAGTAAGTGAGTATTCTGTTCCATATGATATGTAAATAGTCAGAGATCCACTACCATTTATTTATTGGTATTCAAAGTAGAATTGATCAGTTTGAAATAGCCTCTCAAAAATATGCTTCAATATTACCTACCCTTACTATCTAATTATATTGTTGGATAGAGACTGACTGAATCAAATGATTCATGTTTCGCTCAATAAAAGACTCAGAACAATATATTTCTATCTTAGTATTGATGTTTCAAACGAGATTCGAATCTAGCACATATTAGTTTCACATGTAAACATACTATTCTTTATTCGGTCTATTCACATGAATCATTTATTTATTAGCTTTCATGACATGTCATATTGGCTGAATGTTTTATATTTTTCACGGACTTGCATATATATCATGACAGTTGGGCAAGTCGATAGCTATGAAGATTATCCTGTTCAATAGATGACTCCATGAGTTCAAATATCAGTAACAGCATCAACATTAGAATCCAAGCAGATAAAACTGACGAATTGTAAATTAGATGAAACATCAACTCTTTGTTTAATTACTAACCATCATTTCAAAAAAGATCGAGTACTCTATATTTAAATCGTGACTTTATTCAATAACTTCTCATTGGTCAACTTTTTTCTTAGTTCATAATGTTATAATTTTTAATCTCTAAACCATTTTTTTTCATTTTTTATTCTAAATTTATCGGATTAATTTATTCATAATACGGGTTGAACTGATCCACTGAAATATTGTGAATGGATAAATAATAAAGGATTGAATATATATACCAATGTTCTCTTCTTCTCCTTTTTTTTAAAAAACGTAGCCTTTTTAAAAGGAAGAAAAGAAGAAAGAGATCCCCTTCTGTTTGTTGTTCTCCAAATAAAATAATAATGGTTTATATAAAGTGGATTTATTTATTTTATAATTTATCATTCATTCACTTATATACACAGTTTGATTTAATAAATTTATTCATAAATTCATTGATATACAACTAAGCTGAATTATTCATTTAAACAAGCATTGATAGCTTAAAAAAGAAATTCACTGTTCATTTTAATGCTTCTTTTTAATAATAATAATAACAATAATAATAAAGAACTAGTACTATTACATAATCAACTACTTGACTGTTTATATATGATTAGGAAATGAAAGTTTTTAAAAAAAATTTTTTTTTCAATGAAAGCGAATAAGATTTTATTTTATTTCCTAAATTACGAATTAAACATTTAAACTCATGAGTCAATTGAAGCTAGACCATCATGGAAACCCGGAAGCATTGGAACGCCGTTTCGTCCTATTATGGGACTCCTCAGCAGTGTGCATTCATGATTCCGCTTCGCGAGATTCGAACCCAGAACATACCAGTCTCGCGCCAGAGCACCTAACCACTAGACCACTGAGCCGGAATCCAATGGTGTTAATGTCTAACTTCAACCAATCCACGAAGTTTGAGCAACCGTTCACCAATTGTCTTCAGTGAGTTGTTATCTCACAACAGACCTAGTTGAACTCCACTAGTCACTGCTTCTCACTAGAACTCCAAAACATATATGTTGAAGTCAGTCACTAGTGAGCATATGATTATAATCAGAAGGGGTTTTGTGTAGAT
>NW_017385987.1:150245-155075 GCF_000237925.1 Schistosoma mansoni | reverse complement strand
CTAATTATATCCTACAAACGGATACTAAGTATCATAAGTAGACAATTTTTTTAAAATACTATAATTTTTTATTTAGTGCAGGTCATCAGTAAGTGATCAGTACATTTTATAAAATTAATCAAAAAAGATAAACTAAATACTCTGTTGCCTTAACAATTAGTTTAGCACAATATAGTAATAAAATCCCCACCAAAACCCCTTCTGATCTAAAAATTGATTTTGTTTGAAAAAAATCTCTAAATTGTGCTAAACTAATTGTTAAGGCAACAGAGTATTTAGTTTATCTTTTTTGATTTATTTTTAAAATGTACTGATCACTTACTGATGACCTGCACTAAATAAAAAATTATAGTATTTTAAAAAAATTGTCTACTTATGATACTTAGTATCCGTTTGTAGGATATAATTAGTGACAACCTCCTATGGGAGAGAACAAACCAGATTCCAGTTGAAGAGGAAATTAGGGAAATATATTGGAAGTGGATAGGACACACATCGAGGAAATCATCAAACTGCGTCGAGAAGCAAGCGCTAACTTGTAATGGTGAAGGGAAACGGTAAAGTCGGAGGCAAAAGAACACAGTGTGATTGGGATTGGAAGTAGACATAAAAAGTACGAATAGCAACTGGAAAGAGCTGGGAAGGATTGACTAGGACGGAGTTGGGTGGAGAATGTTGGTTAGCGGCCTATGCTCCTCCATGAGGGGTAACAGGCGTAAGTAAGTAGATAAATATTTACTGACTGATTTAAGAAGAAAAGTCACTGTTTTTTTCAATGACATTTATCAAAATTAATGTTCTTTTAGTAATTATCTTCACAAACTCAATGTCAAACCACAAATTTTGTTCATAAATTGATGGCGTAAACTAATTCCCTATCATTGGATTGTATGCATTTCAATGTAAATTATTTTAAAGCTTATTTATCATGCTTAAATTACTATTACCCGGGAAAACGGCTTAACATTACTAGTTTGCAGTAGTTATAGAATCAATGGGTATCATGACTTGTTGAACATGTGCTTTAAGTCAATCTGAAGCTCATCAATAGTATTGACCTAAAACTTCATCAGAAATTGAATCCAGGATCTTGAGGTTTTTTGTATTGAGTCATGTATCGACACTAGGGATGAATCGTAAACCAGATCTTTTTGCTTTACAATGATTCTGCACTCAAAGTTAGTCCGTCATGTAAACTATTTTATTGATCGTTGTGGGGCGTTTTAGTCTAATGAGGTTTTTTAGTAGTATGGTTTTAGATAACCATCTTATTTAGAAAAAACCAAGCAAATTTAACCATAAGTTTTAGTAAACATCTAGGCAATCCACCATAAAGGTACATGTTTCAACAGAGGCTGATAAGTTGAAGTCTTAAACAATGACAAAGAGGTATCGCAAACCTCTAAGAATGCTTCCACAGTTGTTTGATAAGTCAGTAGCTAATACAGATTCAGTAGCTCGGTGGATAACTGATTGGGACCTGAATTGGTGACCATTGGGTATGAGTCTTATTATGAGCATCGACAATAAGGTACAGTTTCACCCAACTAAAGAATCCCAAATATAACAAAACACGCGTCCTGAAGTGTTTATTTGTCACTGACATGTAATCGCAATAAATTTTTTTTGCAACTGCTTGAACTGTCTTTTTTTGTTATTGTCATAAATAGGAACAACTGCTTTTTTTTAATGTGATGTATTACAGAAGTTACATTAATAGTCTATGAGCTTTCACGGTAATTATTTTACAAGCAATTGGTTCATTTCATACGTCTAAACAATAGAGACACAATAATCTTTGAAATTTACAAAGAATTCGTTATATTTGGGTATGTTTTTCCTCAGTTATATAAAATGTAGTCATTCTGGTCGACAGTAAATCTTAATTAAATACTGACATATTTGAAAACTAAAGTGAAATGTCCGTTGGAGAATAGTAAATTATCTAGAAGGCAGTATTACAATACGAATGAATTACAGAATTTTCAGAGAATTATCATAAATAGTTGGAGTGATAACATTACAAAAATTTGTTTTGATAATTTGAAATAAGTTAACCTTGGAGTAGACTGTTAGTAATTAAAGAAAAAATGATATATTTGTAATGTCACAGTGTGTCAAAAAAAGAATATCTGAAGTCCCACGGTTCAGTATAAGTCGTTTCATCAGAGAACAAATAGTTCTGAAATATTAAAGATAATCTTATTGCGTAATCATGTGAGCAAATTTACAAAAATTGTTCTGACTAAAAAAATCGTTTGTATTGTTTATTTCCTTTATTAGGACAGTTAACGATTACCTATTGACTTTGTTTGTATACAATGATAAGATTTCGGCCTTCCGATTACTATGGCATCTGAGGATCTCTGTAGGGCATAACTATCCTGCATACTGATGGTCTTTAATGCTACTACTACTTACTCCTGTTAGCACTCATGGAGGAGCGTAAGCCGCTCACAAACATTCTCCATTAAACTCTACCGTAGACAATCCTTCCCAGTTCTTTCCAGTCACTATGCATACTTTTCATATCTGATTCCAATTCCAAACGCACTGTGTTCTTTTACCTTCCACTTTTCCATTTCCATTCAGGATTCCAAGTTAGCGCTTGCCTCGTGATGCAGTTTGGTGATTTCCGTAATGCATGTCCTATCCACTTCTAATGTACCTTCCTAATGTCTTCGTCAGATGGAAGCTGACTTGTTCTCTCCCACAGTAGGCTGTTACTGATGGTATCCAACCAACGGACATTGAGTATCTTGCGTAGACAATTGTTTAGAAATACTTGTACATTTTGATGATGGTTGTGGTAGTTCTCCAAGTTTCAGCTCCATACACTCGAACAGTCTTGACGTTCGTATAGAAGATTCTGACTTCGATGTTGGCTTGCATGAGGTTGTTTTGAGTTGCATATGTTCTTCAACTGTAGGAATGCTATCCTTACTTTGACAATCCTTGTATTTACGTCTGCATCGGATCCTTCTTGTTCATCGATGATGCTGCCCAAATAAATGAAATTTTCCACATCTCTCACAGTTTCTCCATCAAGTGTGATTGGGTTGGTATTCTCCATGTTGTATTTGAGGATGTTGCTTTTCCCTTGTGTATGTTGAGGTCTACTGCTCCAGAGACTGCTACTACACTGGTCATCCTTATCTTCATTTGTCGGTGTGTATAGGATAGGTTGGTTAGGTCATCTGTGATGTCCGAATCATCTGGTCACATCCAAGCTGTTCGTTGTATTCCGTGTTCCTTCTCAGATGTCGAGGTCATCATAATCTAGTCAACCACCAATCGATGAAACAAGTGGTAGAGAGTAGGCAGCCTTGTCTGACACCGGTTCTCACTTGGAATGCTTCTACGAGCTGTCCTCCATCTATGCACCACTCTGCACTGTAGTTCGTCATGTCAATTCAGTGTGGTGTTGACGATCTTCTCAATTACTCACCCCAAAGTGTCGACGCGGTTCCATAATGTTCTCCTATCCTTACTATCGAAGGCCTTCTTATAGTCAGGAGTGTTGATATATGGTGACGAGTTGCACTCAATAGATTGTTCAACGATGATCTGTAGTGTATCGATTTAGTCCGTGCACTATCGTTTCGTACGAAAGACAACTTGGTGGTCTGGAAGCTGAATGTCTACTGAGTCTTTCATCCGATCCAACAACACTCTGTTGAGAACGTTTCTTAAAACCGATGGTGGTGTGATGTCTGTGTAGTATTCACATTTTCTCAGATCTTTCTTTGGTATTTTGATGAGATATCCTCCTTCCCAGCGCGTTGGTTGCACTTGTTCTTCATCCCAAATCTTCTTGAATAGAAGGTGAAGCATGTTTTCAGTTACTCCAATATCTGACTTCAGTGCTTCATCTGGTATATTGTCAGATCCTACCGCTTTACCACTCTTGATTTGTCTGATGGACATCTTGGTTTCTTCGATTGTTGGTGGAGTGACATCTATAGGAAGGTTTGTGATTGTCTTTAATGTTCCCATTGTATTCAACTTGTGTTCCTTATTCATAAAGTGGCGTTATTTAGAACTACCTTTGCCTTTTTATACTGTGAAAATTAGATTTTTTGAAATATATTCATTTAAAAAATCCAAATATCCGTTTTTCTGTCCGTCCATGTTATCCAGCTTTCGATGTTTATGTAAATAACTAATTATAGGTAGATGTGACACTTGAAAGAGATCGGTTTACCTTTGCGTGTTTTATTAAATATTAACTCATATAGAGTGGAAAAGTTGTGCAGTAGAAAAAGCGGCAAAATCATGCTCAAAACCTGAATATAGCATTGCCATGTAGTGAAGGCAACCCTGCTAGCTAGTTTGAGCGGTCGGCAGAGATCAGACCAACCCAACATTCTTATGCTGTTCTCGGATTACTCTGGGTTCCCTCAGTGAGGCCTTGAAACTCGTGACAGGTTGCTCGATATGTTTTCTAGTTTATATGAATTAAGTTAGTCTCGAGGTGTGTAGTGTGTGTGTGTAGGTATATCCAAAGGGTACGAGTGCGTGTTTGGACAAGGAACGTAAGCTGAACAATTCCCACCCTATGGCTAGTAAAATTCACGGCCTAATCCTTCAGATCCGAGACATAACAAAAAGATATGGTATCAAATATTAAGGAGAGTAACCATCAGACCTCCCTGAAAGAGTTCTTACGCTTATGTGTATGCAATAAAGTGCATGGACTAGTCTTTGTACTTGTGGTATTCATGTCATCTGTAAGAGACAACCAGTTGTAGAAAATACATTAGAAGGAAGCGATAACCAACCATCCTCCCAGGTGGGTGAATATATATATATATATATATATATATATAT
>NW_017385987.1:89631-150045 GCF_000237925.1 Schistosoma mansoni | reverse complement strand
ATATTATTACGTAGAATAGAATAAATCAAATCATCTGTAAACTGGTTTGATTGGATTTATAAAAAAAACGTATCTATTACTCCCTTCTTCTCTCTGTCTCTCGCCATAATTCTATTATTCTTTCTCTCAAATCTACATGAATGTAAGTATTAAATAACTGAATTCTCAGGGAAATTGTTACATTTTTCAGTTTTTATTTATTACCGAAAATCAGTGAGAGAGAAAGAGGAACAAACAGTTCATCATTCAATACAATTAGGATCAACTTCTTAAACAGTTCAAATCCATGTAATCCAAGAACTATATAATCTGATGAATAACTTATCAGTGAATACTTATTCCTTTTTTGTTGATTGTTAAATATATACAAAGCGAATAAAAAATAATCATAAAAGCATGGAAGTCAATTAATCCATGTAGTCAACTTCTTGTGTAAATACCATTACTTTTCTTTTCAACTCTACTATTTTTAGTAAAAGGCTTAATTTAAAGCAAAAAAATAATAAAATCATTCAACTGTATTGATCTGTTATTTATTCAGTTCTTCATATTCGCATATTATACGATGAATGGCATTTCTTTTCTTTTTCTCCTTCAAAGCTCATTAGTGATTGACTTCAAGAGATATTTCCTGGAGTTCTAGTGCGAAGCAGTGACCATTGGAGTTCAACCGCGTCTGTTATGAGATAACAACTCACTGAAGACAATTGGTGAACGGTTGCTCAAACTTCGTGGATTGTTTGAAGTTAGACATTAACACCGTTGGATGCCAACTCAGTGGTTTATTGGTTAAGTGCTCACTCGAGAGACTGGTAGGTCCTGGGTTTGAATCTCGCGAGGTGGGATCATGGAGGCTCATAATAGGACGAAACGG
Source organism: Schistosoma mansoni (assembly GCF_000237925.1). Lineage (NCBI taxonomy): Eukaryota > Metazoa > Platyhelminthes > Trematoda > Strigeidida > Schistosomatidae > Schistosoma > Schistosoma mansoni. The sequence goes on along the minus strand of NW_017385987.1, from coordinate 149,171 downwards.
CCGTTCAGTGCTTCCAGGTTTTTCAAGGTGGTCTAGCTTCAATTGACTCATGATTTCAACTATGAAAATCCTTCAAAACTATTTATTGTAGTGATCTAATTGTGATGAATTGAAAATGTTAGTTGTTTCACTATTCAATAGTACATTAATTTTCTAAAACAAAGAAAATTTAGTTACATTGTGACCAGAACATTGGGCCATATTTTATATATTTATACAAGTTAAATTTGTGATAAGACATCTCTGTATGTTCGGGCAACAAAACATGGCTTTGAGATATAGTAAAATTGGCAAATTATAAGTGAGAATAACTAATCAAATGACAACAAAGCTCACTGACAAAATACAAGCTTAGAAATTAAGTTATCGCACTTATTATTTCGCTAATGAACTAATATTCACTGACAAACAACTAAATAACCTAGGATCTTTATATCACTTGTGAAAGATTTTGATTAGTTACTATTAGAGTAAGTTAAAGTTCCGAAAACAAAAAGAAATAAAATATCAATTACGCAATTTGTGACGCTTATCAAACTTATTCATTCGCAAGTACAATCTACAAAATCTACTAATAAATTTCATGTCTACTGAGAAAAATAAATTGGTTATAATATTAGAATATTGACATTTTTTATTTCAGAAAGATAATAGACAAATACTACTTCATTTTGCTTTGAAATCATTATGAGATATATGGGTTATCACTATTCTAAGCAAGATTTCATTGTCAAAACTTGAGAATTAAGTTATTAAAAGCAACTTCATTCATTCTACATACTGTGGAAAAAAAGAATTCCTATTACGTGACTGATTTATGCACAGTTAAAACTATTTCTATAGACTTTAAAATTAATTTCCTCTTAATTAAAATACATTAATAAAAAATATAATTTTATCAGTTGAGATCATGAGTCAATTGAAGCTAGACCACCATGAAAAACCTGGAAGCACTGGACGGTCGTTTCGTCCCACTGTGGGACTCCTCAGCAAGGCGTATCCACGACCCCACCCCGCGAGACTCGAACCCAGGACCTATCAGTTCCGCGCGCGAGCGCTTAACCTCCAGATCACTGAGCTGGCATTCAACGGTGTTAATATCAAACTTTCACCGAGCGACACATCCACCAATGTCTTCAGTGAGTTACCGTCTCACAACAGACGTGGTTGAACTCCACTGGTCACTGCTTCTCACTAGAACTCCAGGAAATACCTCTTGAAGCTAGTCATTAGTGAGCATATGTTGATTAATATCAGAAGGGGTTTTGAGGATTTTATGGTAATTTCAATGCACTGAAAAAATATAAATGAATATTTTATTTTAAATTAAATTATAAAATTCAACAATTTCCATTTACTCTGTATGTTAGTAACAACCATATGGTCATTAATGACTAATTTTGAAAAGTAATTCCCCATAATAACACAAACCTACTGTTCAGTACCTCTTGGTTTTCAGTCACTGTTTAACTGAGGTCAATCCATGATGTTAACTTGAAAAGTCGACAGTATTCACAAATTCCTTATTACCAAAATAATTTTCATTACAAATTGAAATTAGAAAAAACATTATCATAACCTGGATAGTATTGGTAAGATGTTTTACCATGATTTATAACACTTTAACCATGTGTAATTAATATCTCAACAGAGGTGAATATTTGGATGTTCAAATGAAATAAATCATTACAAACTATCTAACTTAACAACAGTTGGGATGAATTCCTGATATTCATTGGAAGTTATGCCTAACAGAGTCCAGCCATGTTGTGAATGAGTGAGTGAGACAGTTATCATAGATAATGTCAAATAATTGTCATGTGGTCTGGTAAAACTGAATGAAGTTTAAATATTTGAAGTAGTAGACTATCATTGTTCTAAAGTGATAGTGTTCTTCCTGAGATTTGAACGTTTTGAACTTGGTAAGTGAGATTATGTTGCCCCGTGATATGACCCGATACTATCGGATGATAATGTTGACGAAACATATAACCTCGTCCATATTCATCGACTGAATGCGAATTGGTGAATAACCAAATAAAACAAGTCGTATACAAGAATGGTTTCCGATACATATATTTCATAAACCTTGTAACTCAGAGTGATAGAAAAGAAGCTAGTCAAAGAAGGCAAACGTGTCCACTCTATGTAATTCATAAGCGTCACACCTTGATGTAAGTCTCATAATGCCCACTTCAATTTTTGTAACACACCGACCGCACACACAGTAAATGCAGGTACGGCAAGCACTTCGGGCTGTGTTTTTCCATCAAGAGGAGCTATGTAATGTATTCGAAACCTTGAGCTATCAACTTTTAGTTTTGATCGTTAGATTTTCCTAAACTTACACTTGTATTATTTCTAATTTTTTTTTGCTTTCATTAAACGTAAGTACAACCTATATACTCATATGTATGTACGTATATGTTGAAACGTGAAAATCGATAACATTTTTCTCACTTTCCAAAAATTACTTTGCAAATACTGGTAACAGCCATAAGATGCCTTTTACTTACCGGGATAATACACTTTGATTCTCTTTTGTGAAAAATTATCAAAGCTGTTCAAATGAAAGCGTCATTCAAGTGTGAATCCTCACTTTAAATGAAGTAGGTAGCGTTATATTGTTCAATATATCTATTAACTACTACAATTGTCACCGAATGAATATTGAAAGATGAGGTTGATGATTACCTAATTTTGTAAATGATATATTTGCAAAATTTACGTCGTTTTTGAATCATCAGATACAAACATAATAAAATTTTTATTATGTTCTATCGTGTGTGTGTGTATGCACATAGATCAATTCATATTTTGAGTTACCAACTGACCATTTCAGATGAAAATTCTACAATCAGAGTTATGGAAGTTTCACATCCACACACACACACAAACAAACACATTTTACACAACAATGTAGAACGTTCACTGTAAACAATAAAACAACTACACTTGGTATTGTTTGTTTGAATCTTCCCATCGATTTTGTTAGGACTGCAACTGGTCAGTCTCTAATTGGCATATGTGCATACTGTGCGTATTGCCTCGATATACCTTAATTCACAAGCATGGTTAGCAGAGATGGACAGTGGCTAGCAGTGGAATCCAGGACGCGCGTTTCGTCCTATTTGGGACTCGTCAGCTGGATGTACCTGCATCTCAGATTTGATGTTCACTCTGGGACTCGAACCCAACTACGTTTACATAAAATTGGATATTTTTGTTTGGAAATTTCCATAGCATTTAGTGAATTCTCAATGAAGAAAATTTTGTATTTTAAACATAGTCGTATTTTAAAAACTAACCGGACATTTATGTAATTTTTATGTAAGCTAGTCATATATATGTGTGTGTATGTATATTCTCAATGGGTGTAAAATACTACAAATAATCACATACTTGAAAGGCTTGTCAAATTAAATGCAACTCAAGTATTGCATCAAGAGTACTTGACAAAATCTGTTCCTAAATGTAGAAAGTAATGAAAGAGACTACTGATATAGGGAAAGTGAGAGAATATGTGTATGTTTGAGGAAAACGGAGCGAGAGAGAGAGAAAAAGAAAGAAAGAAATAGAACTGGTAAGCAAATAATAAACTTAACGGTAAAAATTAGAGATGTGAAAATTAACGCCTATAACATAAAACATTTAACATAATTTGAGCTGAATTTTATCAACACTTCAAATTAAAATGGAAACTAAACAAGGAGAAGAAAAAAAAAGAAAAAAAACAGTTATATAATAAATGAAATTATACTGGCTAAAAATACTAATTAAAGACTAAATTAATAATTTCCTTTTTTTTCATTACAAATTTAACTAAATTTCTTATTAAATTTGAAACTTTCACTTATTCCTTTAGTTGAAATCTCTATGTTCAAATGTAAAGGTAAACGTTGAATAGTTTCTTATGTATATTTACTTAATGTAATTATACTTCTCATATTCATTGTAGGTATGTCTATTTGTCTATCGATGTATTATTAAGTGGTACAGTGTATATGTATGTATGTTAACATGTATGTGCTGCATCCATACACACAGACATATATATATGCCGACTCAGTGGTCTAGTGGTTAAGCGCTTGCGCGCGAGACCGATAGGTCTTGGGTTCGAATATGTATATACAATTAATGAAATAACTAGTAAACTGTTCACTCTTATTTAACCTCGACTTACCCCCAAGAAACATATTTAATATAATTCGTTAAAACAAAATAAGTTTCTTTCTCTTTAAGAATATGAAGTTGAAAAAAAAGGAGAAGAAGAAATGATTCATTTTACGATTCTTTTTCTATGGAATAATGATTAAATCAGTTAAATATTTACATTGATTAAAAGTTGAAAGTTTTCAGTAGTCAATCTCTTTTTTTTCGAAAAAAATAAAAGAATTACAGCTTTCTTATTCATCATATTTGTAAATATTACATAAGGCATTGCTACATGATTCAGTATTAAATAAACAGAGAAGAGGGAAATATGAGGAGAAAAAGATGAAGAGAAATTCTTTTTTATTTGGAAATCTGTTTTTAGTTAGTTTAAAGTAACATAGTGTTTGAAGAGGTGATATATTTAAATTATTCTCATCAAGAGGTTGTGAAGATTGTTGAATTTTGCTGAAATTATGAACCGATCAATGTTAAACTACCATTGAAAAGCTGGAAGCACTGGATGGCCGTTTCATCCTGGTATGGAACTCTTCAGGGAGTAGGGTCGTCCATGCGCTCTTTTGGGGAGCCCCATGCTAGGACGAAACGTCCTTCCAGGTTTTCAGTAATAATCTAACTTGGATCGATTCGTGGTTTCCGAAAATTGTATGCATTTATACAGCTAATTTTAAATAGAAGTATTTTATTCTTTAGTAATATTATTGTCACCGACAGAATTTGAAATACTTTAAGTGGTAGGTTAAAGAAAATCTGTGGAGTAGGCGGTTTCTTCATCGAACTGTCACTAGAGGAGGATACTTATGCTGATTAATCACTAAACAGTGACTAATGTCACGTTTATCTAGTTCTTTAGTGACTATCCAATCTTATCGGTTAGGTTGCACTGCGACCACTAGTCTAAGGGATTTGAGATTGCATTCAGAATGTTTGGTGTTAGCCGATTAGAGGTAATCAAATATGAAATCCTAAACCTGATTTTTATGTAAGTTGACAGTCGTCAGTTAAAAATATATGCAGTCATTTCAGCAATGCTGTTCCCCATACAGTTCCAACCAGGATTAAAAAGTGTCGTAATCACAAGGATTATTATTAAATTTTTCGGGTAGTGAGTGACCTACTGTGTGTATATTGCTCAGAACACTACACCTTGGTTAGTTGTGGTTGTGAAATATAAAATTTGAATGTACGGGATATGAGAGTTATTAGTGTTTGGTTGTAAATAATTCCAAAACATCGTTTACGTGTAGTGAGCAATAAGACTACACAGAGATAGCAAACCATTCTCTGTTAAATTTTTTCCCATCATTTCTAATATTACTGTCATTTCTAGTTTTTTTTATTTTCACTCTGTTAATTTCTTACCATTGTACTAATGTGAAATGTGACAACTTAGGCCAATTCAAATCTATCCCGTTTTTAATATATTTATAACCCGTTGACCGATAACGGTATAAATCATTATCTATATTCTAATTATTTTTCTTATTTAGGAAATTATTTTTTGTTTAGAAGATGGATTAAATGAAACTGACTTGTCAGTAATCAAAGAAACTACTAGAATTTTATTTTCTAACTCTACACTGAGTGATGAAAAAAGTACAATAATAGTGGAGGAAGTTAGAAGGTGAGGTAAGACGTTTGAAGGAATGGCTTCAAATACAATCGATAGCATAGCTTTGATGTGAGTTGATGAATTGTTTTTAGTAAACAGGAAATTGTCAGTTATACAAAGACATACGTTGTATTTGTCATAGTTTGATCCTGTTTGAGATAAAACTGAAATTTAGGGAGCACTGGACAACTATTTCATCTTTTTTTGGAGTCTATATACATGACCTTACTAGGTATCGAACTGATAACCTAATCTCGCTCAAACGCTTGACCATTAAAACCATTACTTCACCGTCCGTTTGTATAGTTTCTATTCCATCAGTTTGCGGTATTGCATGACGATCATCCAACATTTGACCTCCACCAGTCACAACTAGCTAGATTTTCAGACATATCCTTCAGTAATTCATTCTTGAGGTGACTTTTAGACTTTAGTTGAATAGATTCATAGAGGTTGGTTTAATTTGTAGATTATCGTCGTACTAGCAGTTCATGATATATTCTGTTCAAATTTTTACTAATATAAGAGCCGATATACTGATTATGATCACATCCAGTACATCTATGTTTCATAAAGAAGAAAAGGCACTAGTATTTGATTTAATAAGCATAATTGTTTCGAGGGAGGTGGATAATATTATCTTCTTAAAATCAATTTGTAACAATCTAGAAATAATTTCCTATTTTGTACATGATTTTTTAAAATCTGACAAATTAAACTTTCTACTTTGTTTCATCTCAATAATTTTTACAAAATTATGGAGTATAACAATGTTTATATCAGTAATTCCTGGATTCAAAGATATAAGTTGAATCTTTTCAATTGTAAAACTGAATTTTCACTAACTGTCAATTAAACTTAATAATCAGAATGGGTTTCGCGGAGATTTCAGTATTTTCATAGTTGAAATCATGAGGCAATTGAAGCTAGACAACCATGGAAAGCCTTGAAGCACTGGACGACCGTTTCGTTGTATTGTGGGACTCCTCAGTAGTGCACATCCACGATCCGCTTCGCGAGATTCGAACCCAGGACCTACCAGTCTCGCGCCAGAGCACTTAACCGATAGACCACTGAGCCGGCATCCAACCCCTGAATAACATTTCAGGTATACTGTTATTTAGTTTCTATAATAATTCACTCTCATTTTGTTGGTAGCTGCTTTATAATTGGTAAATAACCAAGAATCTACTTTAATTTCAATCAAACACATCCATTTACATAAAAATCATTTTGATTATTTACATAAAAATCATTTTGATTATTAAGACTATATATATATATATATATAATGACAAATAGGACTGGATTTATTTACACAAAAGCAGGATATTTCGAGTGTATCAGTTAGATATGTTGTTTGTTTGTTTGTTTTTTCAAACAATTAGGTCAAGTGTATTTTATACACATTTAAGTGGATGTTAAATTATCAATGAAACAAATTTATTTGAATATAACAATGAATATTGGCCATTGAACTTTATTTAACTTTGAATATATGTATATATATATCGTTTTGATTATCGTAAAGTACAATAAAAACGGATTTGTAAAATGATTCAGTAAACTAATTCAATAGATTAGGATAGAAAACAAGTACTGTGTTAGAAAACAAAAATCATAATATCCAATCAGCTATAAAGAAGATAGAATGAATTAGGTCATAATAAGTTCTACATTCTATCTAATATTATGTTAAATGTATTCATGTAAACACGTATATATGCATACACAGAATAAATACTTCAGTAAATGTAATAAAGGGGAATGTGATTGGTAGTGCTGAAAGTTGTATTAATGGAAACACTAGTGATAATAATCCTGATAATACTAGTAGTAGTTGTTGTTGTTGTCATCATTGTTGTTTACACATATAAAAATGAATGTTCAAATTTAAATTTGTTTCTAATGAAGAACAACAATTCGTCGGTGGGCGGGAACGGAAACCTATTAATTGTTTTACAGAGCATAAATAAATTTATTTTTTTCAACTCTAACGGAACTTCATACTTATCAAAGACAAAGTTATACATACATGATTCTTTTAGAAAAAAGTTTTCAATTCAATCTTTTTATGAATATTTTTGTTTAGAGGGAAACACGGAAATGTATATGAAATATATAAAAATAAGAAAATTATTCTTTCTGATGAAAACAAAAACAGAATGAGTGAAACACCTTCTGAAGTGGGAAGTTTTTTTTATATTTCAACTTTTAATCAGAATTATTCAACAATAAAAAATGAATTCAATCAATGTGGTAGTAATCTTTGATGGAAAGAATAATTTATGTCGGATTAATTTGGTTGACTAACTGTCGATCACTGTTTATTCAAATTGATCTTTGAATAGATGAGTGTAGGAAAATAAAAAACAACTTACAAATAAAAAAATATTCAAAAAAGTAGAATTATCAGAAATATAGGACATAGAGAGAGAGAAACACACACACACCCCTACAAAAATATCTATAGGGGAACATGTAAAGGATGATGAAGTAATTACATAAAAGCAAAATGTTTTGATTGACTTTTAAGTGAATAACAGTAATAATGGTAGTTTGCTTTCCGATTATCATTATGAAAAGTGAATTTATATTCGACTGAATGAAAATGAATAAAGTTATCTAGACAATAATAATAATAATGAGTTACTATTAATATGATAACGTTAACTGTATATTAACTGACTGGATTTTTTATTGCATTTTATCTTCTAATTTATAAAATTTAAGATTATTTAATTTACATAACATTTTCGGGAATGATCTGATGAAGTATGTACGTACAAAGGTAGTTATAAACGATCATAGAACATTTTAATAAAGTTGGATTGTGGCTAGCGATGGAACTTTGGAAGTATGTTTCGTTCCACTTAGGGTTCATCAGCTAGTATAGACCCAGTCTGCTCACAATGGACATACATCAAATAGTTTATGATATTTTAAGGCAAGGACAGAATAGTTTGAAATTTAAAAAATTCCCATATATTATGAATTAAAACAACAGAGGTAAACAAATAATATTATTTTCTTTTAGTTCCTCATCACGCCTTACAGTAGTACACAATAATATTTATATACATATATGAAATTATTAAGCCAATCCATGCAGCTTATGAGATGGGGATAACAGTAGAGTAGATTATAGAAACAAGTGACAGTAAAAAGCTGAAGGGACTGGATGGCCGTTCCGTCCTAGTATGGTACGCCTCAGCAGTGCACATCCACGACCTAGTACGCGGGATTCAAACTCAGGACTTTCATTCTGGCTCAAATAACACTTAACCAATGTTTCCAGCTTTCCATGGTAGTCTGGTTTAGATTGACTCGTAGTTTCAACTGAGAAAATACCACAATCTTCACAACCCCCCCCCCATTAATAGGTAAACAGTACAAATTGGCAGTGTGATGACAGATGTATTGGTTGTGATAAGAATAATAAAAACTTGAATTAGTGTTTCACAATAGAAAATAGGTCAACGACTTGAAAAAATAGACACTGAAATAACATTCACTAGAAATTATAAAATTACGTAATAAGAGGTTTAGATAATTGAATATTGGAGTAAAGCTTGAGAGGATCTAATTGTTCTCGTATATATGTCGTTCTAGACAAACTTATCAGGAACAACACTGAATGCATGATGTTTACTACATAACTTCTAACATCATAAATATTCATTATAAGACAAGATAAGATTGCCTTATTAAACATTTTATATGCTAAGCAATTGGAAATGATTTATGGGATATTGGAAATTCAGTTTTATCCTATGTTTGTCTAATTAATTGTCAAAAGTAATAAAGCTCCCAACTTTAGAAAATTGATTATACTTCTCATTGCATCTTATTTACAAAATTGAAATATAGTAATAATGACGATTTTTGTAAATCGTAAGACAGTATTGAACGCGACACAAATACTGTTGTACACTGCGTGGTCACTAAAGTAAATAAGATAAACTAAGTCAAAAGTTAAATATGAAAGGGCAGTATACTTGGATTATGGTTAGCAGTGGAATACATGGAGAAGTTTTCATCCTACATGGAACTCCTCGGTCACGTACCAATGGTTCCAAGTTTTATGGTGTTTAGCCAATATCGAGGCGATCTACTCAAAAACGAGAAATTACGGACATTTACCAAAAAAAATATATGGTGTTTATGGAATCAATAAAATTGAAACAAGGAAAATACTCACTGAATGTAAACTCATGATTTAAAGGAAGGTAAATTAGGGAATTCAGTTAAACTAATGTGACTGGTTTCGAACTGGAACAATTAAAGTCTCTAGTCACACAGATTATAACAGCCACATAGAAGAATAAATCTTCGTATCTTGATAGTATGCTTATTATCTAACTTCGCCATCGTCACGCCATGTATAAACAGGGCACTCGGAACACAGGTTATAACAATTGGCTACGGGGATGGGACTAGGTACTAGGTTCAATCACTGTTGAGGTAATGGGTCCACAATCTTGACGAATCTAATACTGAGACGAAGCAGCCATCCAATGATCTTAACTTTTTAATGGTACCTTAGTTGAGATTAATCTGTGACAGATAAGATCTGCAATAAATCATTTACTTAATGTACAATAAACTCCTTCGATTAAAATTCACACAAGTTTTCTCAGCTTAAATACTGAATAAAAGAATCTTAGAAACGAATCCACTGTTGAATAAAAAACCCACATAAATAAACGATTAAATTATTGAAGAAGACTCTACAGTATACGAAATAGTTACATAAAATGAATTACCTGACTATATTAGTTAGATGATTTAATTTATAAACTAAACAAATATATCATCGGTAAACACAAATTATCTAAATATCCTGTGGTGAATGAAAATTATTACAACATGAAATTAAAACAAATAATATTTTCAGGATTATTACGTGTACGAAATGTTCTATTTGCATCTATTTCCCTCTCTTTCTCACCGACTAACGTTTCATCACATGTGCGTGTTATCTTACCCTGTTCTTCTACAAAGGCATGAAACACTATTGACCCCTCTCTTTTGTATTCCTGTTTTCGCCTAGTTAAAGTCTTTAAAAATATTTAAGGAAACAGAAAATAACATGTGTAAATAAAATAAAGTGTTTGAGAAGTATATATATACACTACAGCTATTCCCATAACTTATGGTTAGAACTGTTGCGACTCATGTCGTATTCCTTTGAATTCAATCATGACCTTGATAAATGCGAATGCAGCAGGCAGCCTGAATCAGTTGACTTAATTACTAATTATATGAATCAATTGTTGTTGATGTTTTTGTGTTTTGTTTGCATGATAGATGACGATTCATTTGCTTCATCGACATTGTCATCATAACTGTAAACAATCAACTCTGCAAATACATGCACTCTTTGTGTATTGAGCTTTAAAATTGAGAGTTTTTGTGACAAAATGATAACTGCTAGATTATTAAATTTTTAAAAGATAAGAGTAAACAACACATTGTCCCCCTAAAAATGAATTGTTTTCGAAACGAGTGAATTTTTTTAGTCTGATAGGTTCTGAGGAGCATAGTTAAATATGTATAGTTTTTTTTCAAGGATCGACATCACTTGAGAGGATGCATGTAAATTAGTGCATACTTAGTTACTATTTAAATTAAGAAAAGACGTCAGAAGTTAGGACACATTGAGGAAACCATCAAGCTGCACCACGAAGCAAGCCCTAACTTCGAATCCTGAAGAGAAACGGAAAAGTGAAAGGCCAAAGAACACAATACCTCGAGAATTGGTAGCAGACATGAAAAGTATGAATAGTGACTGAAAACAAGTGGAAAGGATCGTCCAGGACAGAGTTGGATGGAGAATGCTGGTGAGCTGCCTAAGCTTCTCCACAAAGGATAACAGGTGTTACTAAGTATGTAAGTAAGTAAATAAGTAATTGCTATTTCTTTCTAGCATGGAACTCTTCAATAAACTACGTCAATAGCTAAACTAGAGAATGGAAAAAATTAATAATCTACCGGAAAGTTGGACGGGGATGGGAAATAATTGGTACAAATCAATTATATTCGTAGTGATTAATTGATTCATAGTGAGGGATGAAGAAACCTGTAACAACGTATTCAGTCGTTTACTCACTTAAATTATACAATATATATCAGTTATATACCTTGATTTAGAGTATGCTCACGATTTAATTAACAAATGATAGTCACAAACTATTTAATGGGACTGACTTATTTTTTAGTGATTAATTAGTTTTCCTGACGGTCATAGAATAAGCTATATTCTGAGTGGTTACATTTACATCATTTACTGAGTATGTTATCTAATTTACATCACATTCGACAGTGTTGAACATCATATTTTAAACAAAGTGAATAATTTAAATATATTATCTTGATCAATGTAACTTGAGTAAAAGTAAAAATTCTCGAAATTAGAACGAATAACCAAGTAAATTGTTGTCTTTCGTTCACTCTCTGTCTCCCTCTTCTTCATGTGTGCTCACATAATAAACTCTGATATTTTACAACTCATAGTATCATATCTCATTGTTTAAGCAAAAATTTATTTACCATTATTTGTTGACAGTTTCTCCATTCTATTGGTTGTTTCTCTTGTTTTTACTTGTTATTAGTATATCAGTTTGATGATTTTAATCGTTTACTCTAAGAAAAATCATTATACCGTGGCTTGTTTAGATAAAATCAATTCAATTCTATGGGGGTTTTAAAGATTGATGAAAAGGTAACATTCTCATCATCATTGTTTACAACAATAGTAGGATAAACAAAACCGTAAACAAACAAAATTATGAATTCAACTAATAAGATCGCTACAATCTCCATAAACCCCCATTCTGATAATAGTCATCATGTGCTCACTAGTGGTTAACTTTAAGATGGATTCCCTGGAGTTCTAGTGAGAATCGGTGTTCAGGTGGAGTTCAATTCTTGTCGGGTAGAGACAGTTATCCACCTCAGACAATGGATGAAAGGTTGTACAAGATCATAGATCGGCTGAATTTAGATATCAACACTGTCGGCTGCCGGTTCAGTGGTCTAAAGGTTAAGCGTTCGCGCGCGAGACTGAAGGTCCTGGGCTAGAGTCCTGGATATGGGGTTGTGGGTGAGCGCCACTGAGGAGTCACTCACTAAGACGAAACGGCCGTTCAGTGCTTCCAGATTCTTAATGGTGATCTAGTTTAGATCGACTCATGAATTCAACCATTAAAAGAAAATAAACTACAACTAACGTCATTAACAAAGAGACCGTGAAAAACTGATCAGTGAACATAAATACATAACCAGATGTTATTTCATTTTAACGAAACTATCTATCCATCTATTTACTCTTCATCCATCAATACCATGAAATATTGAATTTTTGAAAAAATAGTTAACCATGAGTACAAATTAAAATTTCCCTTATTATTACAAATATTATTATTGTCAGGCTAATCATTTGAAACTAATTAATACATAATAGAGCAAAATTAAGACATAAAACTGTTCTATAGGCTATTCATTCGCAAATAACAGGGATTCACCATTTCAGTATATGTGTGTATATCGTTATACCTATTCATTATGTTCAATGTTATTTAAGGATAAACTTTAAGTGGTCAGTGGGAGGTTAGTTACTTAGACTTGTTTATATATATATTGTGTATACCTTTCTATCTTCGTATAGGACAAAGACGCTTAAGATGGAGATTCATCAGTTATAAATAAATTTATCGAATAGTTACCGTACCACTTCAACTAGGTCTAAGTGGGTTTTTTTAATATTAAGAAGTGATATCTTGATGTTTAAAAATATGTAAAAGAGATAATTAAAAATTCGCTTAAGGGATCAATTCACAAGCTGTTAGTTATATATAGACATTGACACAAAAGATAGCTTCTTCACTACCTACACACTATCACAGACATTCAAGTATATATATAAAATATATTACTGTGTTTCAAATCTTTTTTTAGTGTTCTCGATTCAATATGGAAATTTTGTGGATCATACAAAACGAGAATTGTAATTATTGCCTTCAGCGATGAATTAGGTTTTTTTTGCTTTCCTCAAGTGATTCCATCACATTGAATTATCAGAAAAAATTCTCATACATTCGACCAACTAAAATGAGTTTTTTATAAATATTGGCAGATTCTTTTTCTATCTCAAATCAGCTGGTAATCATTTGTATGCAATGAAAATGTCTTAGTATTTTGTACTATTTGTTTTTGGAATTATCGACAGCTTTCATCATTCTTTCTGTTATGTTTCCAGAAATACCTATCTGACTTGATACTGGAAGACTGTAAATTACGCAACACAAATACAGAATACAAATTTGCCTTATCAGTTTTACAAAGGGAAATAATTTAACGCTCTTCAGAATTCATGGCTTAAACGAATTTTCAGGCGTTAACCATTTGAAATATACTTATTAGATTTACAATAGAATAATTTATTTAGTCACAGACAAAACTGTAGATTGCAGTATTGGTTAAACATTTATGATATTCGTTTACTGGTTGAAGCAATCATTTCCAATCAGTAAACTGTAGGTTTAAGTCCCATCTATCTACTTTTTGTTGAATAGAATTTCATTACTATTCGTTACATAACCAGCAGGAATTTCACCAAATTATATAACTTCGAGCTTAGTATATTAGTCAAATGAGTACTTGTTTACATTCAAAAACTTGGAACCATAACTAATTTGCGCGGTAGAATGTAAGATCTATCATACAATAAACAATGTATGGAATGAAACTTTCAACCAAAGGTGGTAATTTCAAGATATTTCAGAGCTTTTCAAATCTAATAACAGGATTACAAAATCTAATCAACTCCTTTTTGAAGTTTCATTTATGTTATGGATTGTTTAACAATTAAATAACATTGTTTTTACAAGTTAATCACAATGATTGTATGCATTTTTCAAATGATAAATACTGTCTTATACAAAGAGGTTTATTCCTGCAAACTTTTCTTAACAAATTATTTTGGTTTTATTAGTAATCTGTAGATAACATACTACTATTCAGCCATCTGATAAGAGATTAATCATAAATTTGTGCTAATTCTTCACAATATTGTTCCACAGTATTGATTACATTTACAATGATATAACACCTTCAGTGAGAATAATTATAGCTTACATAATGCTATTTGATGAATAGTGACTTGTTTACTGGATCTTAATCAGAAATTTAACTGATTATATTTATTTTATGACTGAATGAGTTCTATAAAATTATGCTGTAAAGTCTATTGATTAATAAACGGCAACATCGTTTGATAATAAAGTGGATAACAAATTAAGCTGTTTCTTATACATATTACTACTACTAGTAGTACTATCAATACTATTACTATGCATAGTATTATTGATGCTACTGACAAAATTCTTTCTTATTATGTCTGTAACAGTAACAGTCTCAGAACTCAATAAGTATCTAGTCTATTCGGATAGTATTGCACATTAAGGACCACAATGAATTCTCAAGAAGTAATTTATCCTTCGCATTAATTTCATCCTATACTTTATAAAATGAATTAAAATATCCATCAGAAAATATATACATTATCAAAATTATGTATGTTGTACATTCAGAAAGATTTACTATCATCGACATATATTCTAGTTAATAACTAGTGCATTAGCAACAATGATCCAATTCAAATAGATGTATAATGAGATTTGTGAAATATCCATTGTAGTTGTGAGAAAAACAAAGCGCGCACACACACACACACACTCACGCACACGCACATATACACATACTAGACAAAGAAATTACCCTTCATCATTATAGAAATCATTCTGACAACAATTAAATATAACTGTGTTAACAAGTTACTTAACAAAAAGGAATTGAATCAAGTGTTATTCTTTATTGTTTAAATTGAATATTGAAAATAAAACAACAAATATGGTATCATATTGAAAATTCAAATGTTGTTTATTTTGTTTGTTTGTTTTTGTTTTTATTTATTTATTTATTTATTAAATATTGATTTTAAAATAAGAAAACATAAAACCAAATAGGTAGTTATGTATGAATTATTTTATTTTTTTAAAAAAATTATAGAAAATATCACTTTAGTTTATTGTTTTATTAAATTAATCGAGTAAAATTGTAATTTTGTTTGAGTAGTTTCAAATTTAGTTTATTGTACATTATCAATGATTATGTAATACATTTTATGTTCTTGATAAACCATTTGTAATAAAAGATGTGAAGTCGGAGTATCGGTTATCATTATTTCTATTAT
The DNA here is from genome assembly GCF_000237925.1 of Schistosoma mansoni. Lineage (NCBI taxonomy): Eukaryota > Metazoa > Platyhelminthes > Trematoda > Strigeidida > Schistosomatidae > Schistosoma > Schistosoma mansoni. The sequence continues at coordinate 133,131 of NW_017385987.1, read as the reverse complement.
TATCATTACTAGTTGTAGTAGTTGTATTGATAGTAGTATTGTCATTATCTAAAGAAATTAATGACTTATAAGTAATACAATCATCAATTGGTTCAATTAACTCTTTTGAATGATTGTTTAAAAGTTGTTTTTCCCTTTCATTAGATTTCGTTAGAAATTTATGTTGTTCAATGTTTAATCGATCATTTATTGTACAGTTACTACTGATATTGAGATCATTATTATTATTTATTGTTTCAGTAATTGTAGGTGTAATTGAATAGTTTTTTATATGATTTGGTGTTGTTGAACGTATTGACTGAAATATTGATGATGTTTTATTGAAATCTGTATGAGAATTTAATGAAGAAGCGGCATGTACTAATGAACTTGGTGTTGATGACGACGAGGTTGCTGCTGATATTGGTGATGATGTTATGGGTAAACTTAGTGATTTCTTTATATCAATCATATTAGATTCAATTACACTTTCATTATTATTATTTTGATTATGAATATTATCATTTATATCATCGGTTGGAGGACTAGAATCGACTAAACAAGAATTGACAGCTGAATTATTATCATTACCATTATTAATAGTGCGATGTGTTCCAGCTAGAAAGTTCTGTAGATACGATGGTGATGTATTGTAATTTGTATAATAATTTGTATTTGATACAAATGGATAATTTGTAAATGGATTATTCATATAGTTTCCTGTATTCATTTGATGAGTAGGATTATTTAATTCTGACAGTTTACTTCTTGGCGATATACTTTCATTACGTCCATTTTCATATGATAATTGAAGACTAGATGGTAAAGGTATTGGTGTTGAAGATAAATGATTTGTTGCATAGTTGAACATTGATCTGCCTTGTTTTAATGAATAATTATTAGGATTCAATAATAAATCATTATAACCAAAAAATCCAGTCGGTGTATCATTTATTAATTGATGTGAATGAAGTTGATTTTGTGATTGTGTCAACATCATCGAATTTTTTGTTAAATTTACTTCATTTCTATCATCATTACAACGTAATGATGATGAAATACAATCAGTATCATTCATGCATGTTTGTCTTGATTTTTGTATAAAATCAGGACTATGTAATTGTATTTTTTCATTATTTATTGTTGGCATCAAATGAGAAGGATGATTATCATCGTGATATTCTTCAATAGATAATGATTCAGAACAATTTGATAGATCGGAATCAATTGAATGATGATCAGTTATGTTGGTTTGATTCAGCTTACGATTATTCATAGTATTTATATTAGTGTTGGATGATAATAAACGATTATCTAATAAATCCTGTGTTAATCTACGATTAAATAATGTTGTTGCTATTGATGATGTTGTATTTTGTATAGATAAATGATTTGAATTGATTGAATCATTTCTTAAATCCATTGTATTTGTTGTAGTCGAATGATGATCACTGATTGAAGAACTCTCTTTATCTTTTTGTGCACGTTTACATTTATAACGATGATTTTGAAACCAAATTTTCACCTGAAATTATTGAAATTTCAAAAATCAAAAGAATTTTTTGTTAAAAAAATGCATTAGATGAATGAACAAGGAACTTTTAATCACAATAATGAATCGATTATTACATAAAATGGAGTAAATGATACAGGAATTAAAAAAGACCTTAAAGTAATGTTGATTATATGGTGGAATGCCTTCATGTCATCAAACTGACAGTTCGTGGACACGGCTAGTCCACCTAGGGGAGTTAGAAAACCCTGATTCCAAACCAATGATGCACATGGGCTCCAGTATCCTGAGGGAACAAATGGAGTATGAACCAATCATCTGTCACCGGCTCCTATGGGACTGCATCTTCTGACGTTGCTCCACCGCCTTGTGGATTAGACCTTTAGGTCAAAGGCTCCGGGTGTGGCCCCCCAAGAAAACCACCTGTTTCAGTTTGGGCACCTGGGCAGTATCATAGCCCTCACACAAATCAAATGAGATTTGTGTGGAGCATATGTATCTGGTTCTCCTTTGTACCAATATTTATGTGTTTAAATAAATAATAAATAAACATCAGACTGATAAAGTGTTTAGTACAAACGAATTTCTGTGAATTGTAAGTTATTTTAAATTACCGAAATAATTGTAGTAGGCGAACAGAAAACTTAGTTATAGATACAGAATTAATAACTTAAGTTGAAATTTCAAAAAATGATCAACTGGATGACCTTTAGAATGCAATTAAAAGTATTCTACCGGATGAGATAAGGAAATCGATCGTCAATTTGGCTTCAACGATGACAGATTGGAATCTCAAGTAGAATTTCATTGTAAACTTAATTACTACCCATGTATTAAGGTACTTTTGGAAAAATTACCATCAATTATTATTATTCACACACTTGTGTGCATAGCCAACAAAACAATACAATTTCATTGTAATATTTGTATGTAAGTTGATAATCTCATCTTCAAATAATCACTTAGGTTGGTGATCAGTAAGATCATTTCTATTTTAAATTATTAAAATAGATTTTCATAAGATAGTTACGGGTAAAATAAATGTTATCAAGATCATAGTGAAATAATTACATACTACGTTTCATACTATACAACTAGATATGGTTTTGAAGAAAACAAGAATTGATAAACTATGCTTCAAATTATTTACCAAGTTGGATAACAGCTAATCGAATTCCACGAGGAACACCAATTCTCTCAAGATTATAGGTACACTTTCTTGATGAGTTTCAATTGGTACGAAACAAAGATTTAGGGTTTCCTGTTGACTACATACAACCACCTAACATTAACCAACTTCAATTTTATATTATTGTTATTACTCAAGAGCTTTATATAAGGTGACAGTCGATAAAGTAAATAGTTCTATCATTAAATTAAAATTCATCAGCTGACCAAATTATTTGAGTAATGCAATCTATAATGTAATACACTTATTTCTTATACGGTAAGCACAGTTAACATTTTTATTTTCATGATACAATGCAAGATGAATTTGGGTAGTTTTCAAAAAAGAAAAAATAACTCTCTGATCTCTGATAAATTGTCTACCACATTAAACTCTTCACTCTTCCAGTGGAACAAATATTGATTAGTTGTTATTTTATTACATATATATATTGTAGATTCTATTGCCTAGTTCTTGTTCATAGAAGATAAACGTGCACACATGTATGTAGAGTAATACTTTCCAAATAAGAATCGAATATATGTAAGTATACATTTTTTATTTTTGTATAAGTTGACTGACGTTTCACAGAGCTCAACACAATGCATCCATATAACAGCTTAGTTGGTTCACGTTTTAACTTGTTGATATAAATATATTTTAGAAACCGATTTGTAGAAAGACAAAATAAATTAAACCAATAAATAAGGATGGTTTGCGTTCTAAAAAGATTCCTTAGTGTTATAAAGAATGAAAAGAAAACAATAATAATATTTAGTTAAAGGGATTTTATGGAGATTAATTTAATTTTGTAAGTTATACTCACTGTTGGTTAATCTTACTTAGGATGTAATTTAAAACTAGGGGACAGTGAAAAGCTTCTTCCTCGTAGTATAAGACAACTTAGGAACGTACACCTGATCCGGAGTTCCATATTAGAATGGAACATTCCCAGAGTTCTCTAGTTTTCAATGATGCCTTGATTGAAACCAATTTGTAATGAATAAAATCTAAATATCATAATATTTCATTGATTAAACTATTAGATTCTCATTACTGAAATTACTCTAATTATCTAGTTAGATTAACTTAATATTAGAGTCTATATAGTCTATCTATTTCAGGGAACTACTTATCGAAGACTTTAGAGAGATAGTAATCATGGAAATAATAATTAAGATTTTTTCAACGTTGAAATCATGAGTCAGTTGTAGCTAGACCACCATGGAAAACCTGGAAGCACTGGACGGCCGTTTCGTCCTATTATGGGACTCCACGATCCCGCACTCGCGAGATTAGAACCCAGGACCTACCAGTCTCGCGCCAGAGCCCTTAACCGATAGACCACTGAGATAATGATTCACTGTACAATTTGAGTGAAGATTATTTTAAATAAACTTGATGAGATTACTACTAATTCAAGGTCATGTGAATTCATGAGTGTACGTTACAGTTGACTGGTTTAAACTGAAACAAAATATTTACGTATTTCTTTTTGTCAACAATTCTGATGTTATTTCATATTAGAATACCTACATTATTGATTCAATTACTTGTTAGAAAGTAGAAACTGTTTTATAACATCATTATGTTTGTTCATTATTCATATGTCCCCACGGAAGTAATCCTTAAAATTATGACTGTACAGCTTAATAATAAATTCATTGGAAAGAGATCCCTTCGTTAAACTACATGATTTTTAGTATTTAATGTCTTTATCTTAATCATATTAGAATTTAATAATAAAAAAATACAATATGGAATAATATTTAATTACCTGTGTCGGTGTTAAGTTAATCAATTGTGATAAATGTTCTCTTTCTGGTGCAGATAAATACTTTTGTTGTTTAAAACGTCGTTCTAATTCATAAACTTGAGCTTGTGTAAATAATACACGACGTTTACGACGTTGTGATAAACCACGAAAATTATTTGTAGTTGTATGTACACCAATTGAATGTCCAGTATGTCCAGCTGCAACAGCGGCAACATTGTGTAGTGAATGCATAGCTACTGCAGCTGCTGCTGCCGCTGCTACTGATACACTTCCATTACCGTTACCACCAGGCCCAATAGAATCATTTGTATTACCACTATGACTGCTATTCCCACAACCAGTCTGTCCTTGAAGATGTTGTAATTGATGATGATGTTGAGGAAGAGAATGTGGGTGTTGGTGATGATATAATTGTGAATTTAATGAAGAATTGAATGAGTGTGTATTGAAGGAATACTGATTCATTGGTGAATGAATATTACCACTGCTACAACTCCCATTGTTAGCTGCAACAGCCGCAGCGGCGGCAGCTGCAACAGCAACAGCTTTCTGATGCTTTTCATACGCTAACATTGCAGCAGTATTATTATTACTGTTGGTCATATTATTAACATTACTATTATTCATTTGAAATGTATTTATTGATGAATTCTGATAATCTAATGAATCAATACGATGATTTGATTGTGGTATATTTGGTGGTGAATGACATGATAAATTATTTGAATATCTTCCTCGTGTAAATCTTCCATTATTACTATTGTTATTATTTGTCGAGTTGTATGATCCTGTTCCAGTAGGCATTGGTATATTAGTTGTCCCACTAAGTACTGCTGAAGTTGATGATGAAGACGATCGTGGGCTAGTATTACGAGTTCTTGTGATAAAATGAGAGTTTGAAAACTCACTGGAATTATGACCAGTAATGTTATTATTAGTATTATTATTATTGTTGAATAAACCATATGTCCCACTGAGACTGGATGGACTTAAATGTCCCGGATAACTGCATGCCATCGCAGCATTTGTTACACCCATTAAACGTGAAACTGTAAAGTTTGAACGTGAGTAAATAAAAGGAAAAAACAAGTTGGTAAATGTCATGATTAGATAATTAAGGAAAAAAGTTATTTATGAGTATAACTATAATATTTTACGTGACAAACTAATACTTACTGAACTACTATTGAAAACATGGAAGCACTAGATGGCTATTTTGTCCTAGTATGGCGGTCCCCTGCAGAGCACATCCAAGAATTAAACCCACAACCTTCAGTCTCACATGAGAATAACTGATTACTGAGCCATGACCAGTAAACTTCAACAGTATTGAGTGTAAGACAACTTTTCATTACAGGATAGAAGTTGCTCAGTAGTGTTACTTGACTGAAGTTAGGCATGTACGCTATTGGATCCCGGTTCATTGTTCGAGAGGTTAATCGTTCGCATGTGAGACTGAAGCCCTTAGGTCCAGTCTCTCGGATGCAGTATCAAGCATGCGCACTGTCAAGAAATCCCATCCTAGGATGTAACGGCCATTCCAGGTTTAAAATGGTAATCTAAGATCATTCCTTAGATTAAACTAATAAAAAATATATTTAAATTAAATTTTTATTTCATTAAATAATATGTAAATATTCTTTGTTTTAAATTGTACTAATTGTATTCTGATCATCTGTCTTCAGATTGTTAAAAAAGCTACCTGTCCCTTAGAGTACTGAATAACTAAGTTCCCATACACAAGTTACAGGTCTTTTATTTGATGTCAGATTTATTGAATGATTCTACCATACACTGATCCACGATGATTTTTCTTCTCAAATAATGGATTCAAAGGAATGTTCATCATGTTTTACTTCATATTTGGCTTATTGATCAACAGTTTTCTTGCACTGCATTTCTCTCTCTCCTCTGTTTGTGATTACCATTACTACTAAGTAGAATTATCGTGCTCCATGTAAAATTTTACCTGTGTAAGATTAATAATTGTTACTATGATTAATTATCCATCCAATTAGTTGATCATTAATTGTTCTCTTCAGTACTGAGATGACGTAATTCTTGTGGAGAAATTGCACCAAAGTGATTGTTTATTGTCTATTTTTAGAATGTTTGCTTTTCCACCATGTTTCCATGCCATTATTATTATTGTCATTATTTTCATGAGCATGGTGACTAATGAAACAATTTATTTAATTTGTTTTTCCATTTATGAGTCTTTCTAGAGAGGTACTTATCGTTGTGTAATTAATTATTCATTGTTTGTACGAGCGAAGTATAGTGCCTTTCTAATAGTAATAGTAGTAATCATAGTGATAATAATAATAATAATATTAATTATTATATGTATGCCAAAATTAGTTTTCTAATGACATCAATTATTTATTTACACGTATCTCAAGTATTTTAATTGTAAGAAAATTTTCTTGGGAAAAATGTTGGCCCACCGTTGTGTATACAAAAAATTAACACAATTATGACGTGTGTGTTTTGCACACGAACACTACTTAAACATGCAGTCACGTGAGCTTAAATAAAATATGAAAATGGTTACGTAATTGCAAAATTGTGCTTTCAGTATACAAAATCATACAGTGGCTCAAAGTAAATCTATACATGTATATTATTAGAATTAGTAGATCGGTAAATAAATTAATAGAATAAGAGCTAATTAGTATAAAGTTTACTGTTGTAATCTTTGGTGTCACTACCAACCGAAAACTTAACTCGATGAGGACTGAATTTATGCCATACTCATAATGATTCCTGACTCAAACTGTTGAGTAGCTAAAAAGGTTTATTCCTGACGATGATATAGAGTAGAAATAGTGATTACCCATAGAATTAGTCATTCACTGTATCTATGATAGTCAGTTAATCAGGGTAGGAGATGCATAACCTCTGACTCAATAGTAAATGAATGGTGTTTATTAAGAATATTCACTTTTTCCTAAAATTACAGTGTCAGTTTTAAAGAGTTAAATAAATCTTAATTCATATACTTAGTTCATTGTAAGAGTATTAATTTGAATTTTATCGTTTCTAATGTGCTTGAATGATACTTCAATCATTTTAACTTTCAGGGTATATAAAAAAAGGGGAATTTCCATTATTACTTATTATATTCAATCCCAATTTTGAAAATATATTTATTTGATAAAATGAAATAATGCGGGTTCATAATTAGATAGTAAAATAAAACAGGTGAATGATTGATCTTCGTTTGTCTTTTTTAAAATTCCTTTCTTAATCTATCATGAATACTATTGATATCAGTAAGTAGCTTAATCGTATGATGATTAAATGGCCTTATTTGTGAATTGACTACTTAAATTAGATTACTATATTATTGGTATTATGATAGTTTGTTTATAAAATATATGAATATGTACATGTTATAATGGAGGGAATCTAATATCTAATTTTTCTCTGATTAATCAATGTATATGGGTTAAATTTAATTTTTATAAATAACAGATATGATGATATATTTAGTTTAATGATTTAGTAGTAGTAAACATTATTTGGAGAATTAAATAAATACTATATTACATTAGATAATTTATTTCTTCTGGTCCTTCATTCATGATCACAATTGATTGATCACTGGGTGGTGATCAATGTCATGCATGTCAAGTCCTTCTTAATGCTTGTCGAATGCGTCAGGGAGTACCAGTTCACTCAAGATTACAGGTACAGCCAAGTAGCACTAAACCTGGGTCCAGGGTTTCTTGTTGACCACCTCCAACCACCATCTTATTCATTCATGATCTCACATAGGATTTAACTTAAAACCTAATAGTATCACAATTGGTATATGATCTCTCAGTCATAATCTAGGATAACAGGATGTTTAATAAATTTTAGAAATATAAACTACTGAATGTTGCTAGAAAGGCTGAATAGCTTTGGCTTCAGAGTAAGATCTAGAAGACTTATAATTCATACCTAGTTCTTAATAGTTTTTAGACAGTTTGGTAAGATTGCTTAAATTCGTGATGAGAATGATTATATCCGTTAGCCTGGACAGCATCATTTTGGGTGGAATGTAAATGTCAAACTGATTAATTAAAAATTAGTAGACTAAATCAATAACATATCATATGAATTAAAATAATATGATTAGATGGAACTTAGTAGTCTATTTGGTAAATACATACAAATAAAATGTTCATTTGTGTAACACCTTCAGATGATACAATGACGGGATAAATATGTCAATCACTCGAGATTTACATGAAACGATCTAATTTAAAATATGCTTTTATTGAACATTTCACAAAACATAGAGGAATCTTTGAATATTTCAAACATCAGAAACAACGAAAAGAAATAGAAAAACAGCTCTATATGGCTCATAACTTACCATACTCATTATATTCATTATTTAAACGTGGGTCATTAGCAACAGCGGCTGCTGCTGCAACACCGTACCATGAAGAAGCAGCGGCTGCGGAAACAGCATTCACTGAATGTAATACACTTGATTCAATTGGATTCATATCTACTGAATTCGAATGACCACTATATCCAGGATTAGAACCAATAATTAAATTATTATTATTTGTTGGAGAATTTTCATCTATAAGTTGATTCGATTGTTGTTGTCCAGGCCAAAATAATGAACTCATACGATTATTATGATTAGACATTGATGAATGATTTGATAGAAATCCTCCAGTTGGATCATTTGTTTGTGGCGAATGTTCATTGAGATGTTCAGCAGATAGTTTTAAATTATTCGTTTGATTATTTGTTACATCATTAATGTTAAAACTTTGAGCTCTTTTATATGTTGAATTAAAATAAGACAATGAAAAAGAGTATTTAGATTATTTCATTAATTAACCATTGCTATATTTTTACTTTCATTAATGCCGATAGAATTTCATCGAATAAATTGCAATATAAATATGAATCGGTGTGATTCAATTGTTTATATGTATATATTACTCAGCCGAAAGTAAGGCATTCAAGTTTCTCACAGTGAATAGTACTATCCTATCATTATTTGTTTATTACGTGATGAGAATATATTCTGGAATATAATTTAGGTATTACTAAACTATTAAAAACACTACTAAGATTATTCACACTACTATTACTACTACTACCTATACTGTTCAAGTGACGCTGTTCAATAAACTAATGTATATCAAGAATATAGTAGTGATATATTTACTGATGATACCTAAGAAAAGTATTTAAAAAGGTGACATTAACATTGAAGCTTAGATCACGAACAAAATGTTACTTAATTGAAATTCGCATCTGTTAAAGATATTACAATTCATAGCAGTAAAGCAAAGGAAAAGAATAGCAAGGTATAAGATGTAAGCACTGATAAAATATTATCATTTTTAGTAGTTAGTTAAGTATAAGAAGTATACTTAAAATAAAATAATAATTCAAGTCCAAAACTGAAAATTTATGGAATGATGTTAAGCTGAAGAATTAGAAAACGAAAATCATACGTGAATATTCATTTTTGTATTGTTTGTTTGTATCTTTCCATTGATCTTGAAGACTACAATTGATTGGAACATGTACATTCTGTGCGGATTGCCTTCATATCACCTTAATTCACGACATCAACTTCAGAATGCAGATGCACCAAGATGATGAGTCCCGAGTAGGATGAAACGTGAATTCTGGATTTCACTGCTAGCCACCATTCATCTTCGCTCATATGTGAATATTTTTCACAATTGATTAATCACTGAATGGTGACTAATGTCACATATTTGGTGTTTTTCATATGTTATTAAAATGGAGTTTGTAGAGAATAAAGTGATTTTTAATAGTTGAATTCATGAGTCGATCTATGCTAGACCACAAATAAAAACTTGGAAGCACTGGACGACCGTTTCGTCCTAACTGAGTAGTCCCATACTAGCACAAAGCGGCCGTCTGGTGCTTCCAGGTTTTTTATTTGAGCTGATCGAATTCTGTCACTAAAGTATCTACTTACAGAAAAGTAATTATCAGAAAGGGGTTTTCTGGAGATTTTAGTAATCTGGTAGTTGAAATCATGAGTCAATCGAAGCTAGACAACCATGGACAACCTAGAAGCACTGGACGGTCGATTCGTCCTATTGTGGGATTCGTCAGCAGTGCGCATCCACGATCCCGCCTCGCTGAGGAGTCCCGCAATAGAACGAAACGACCGTCTAGTGTTTTCACGTTTTCTATGGTGGTCAAGCTTCAATTGACTCATGATTTCAACTAGAAAAGTAATTACTTATAAATAATTTTATGAATATTTGTTGATATATAGAGAAAATATCTAGATGTTTACAGTAACTAACTAAAGATTGCTTTAACATCTAACATAAGCAATTATTTTCTCATTCACATTAAAAAATCATTTATTAATTTAAGAATGTGATTGTAATCACCATTGTACAAATATGTATATTAATCATATAAATTAACCGACATAGGTTGTTTGATTACATTCAGGTAGAGCACATTAACCACTTTATGATTATACACATATCCTACTGCATCTTGTTTTCATTTCCGCATGTTATTCGAGTAAGTTCTGATCATCTTAAATACAAGTTCTTGTTTTTATTTAAATATAGTTGTAAACTTGACAGTACAATGTGACAGAAATTCAGTTTAGATATAAGATAAAAAACAATCTTATCATTCATATTTCATTATATAAAACTTAGGCATCTTGTTATAATGAAGATATTGATCTAGTGCATTAAATTATTTATTATTTATTTATTCAAACACTTGAACATTGTTACAAGGCTACACCAAATATATATTCCTTACAGAAATCAAATGATTTGTGTGAGAGCTTGGAGACTGCCCGGGCACCCAAACTGAAGCAGGAGTGCATTAAAGGCTTGTATCTCAATTTATTAGCCATATATTTCATCAGCTACCTTTAATTAAATAATTAAGTAATGTAACTCACAAAATGTAGCTTAAAGTAATAAACACAAAGAAGACTTGTAATTGAAGTATAATCAATTACACAATTTTAAATATTGATTCAAGAGAATGAGAAGGTAGACTTAAACATTCTCATTGTATTTTACAGAATATTTATCAATTCGAACATGCCTGTAATTAGGCATGTATTCTATAATTATTCCCACAATCTAATATATATATATATATATCATAATGGAAAACAACCATCAACTTACAATAATTGCGGATCCATTATTGTGTTATTAAATTTTTCAAGAGCTTTATCATGGAACACTATTGAAAATTCTTGTTATCGATGTCTTGTTTTTGTTACTTTTTCTCTTTCAAGTCTGTTTTATTGAAGAATATTCTTGACGATGATGATGATTATGTTGATAATTATTGCAAAAAATCAGAATCAATTAAACATAAGATAATAATAATAGTAATTATGATGATGATTACTATGACGATGAAGAGGATGATTGTGTTAATTACACTTGAAAATACAAATGTCCGTATAGAGCAAAATAGATTTTTTTCGCCTTCTTTCACTTCTTCCTGTTATTGTATCAAGAGTCTCCCAATGGATGATATGATTTTTAAAAAGTTTTTTTGAAGTGTTTAATTGAGTATCACTACAACTGTTCTTTGAGATGCCGTTGAATAATGTGTTGAGTACCAAAGTGGGCGCGCGCACGAGAGATAGAGTGGGAGAGAGAGGATGAAAAGTACACTTCAAAAATTACAGTTATTGTTTTAGAAAAAAAATCTCTTCTAAGAACGAATTCTCTTGTTAGTTGGTTATGAATGAGGCGAATGAGCACTACTTGAACTAAAATCACTTGAATTGTTTCAAGTTATGATTTATTTATTTATTTTTGTTATTATTATTGCTTGTTATTCTCTGGGACACACATACAAATATATATCCTTGCTCGATTGGTGGATAATCTTTATGTATGAACGGTTATGTATATATCTGTTGGTGTGTATGTGAATTTATTGTAGGGGTAAAAATGTTAATCTCAGTATGATAAGTATGATTTCAGGTAATGGTTTTTGGTTTTTCTTCTATTCTTTATTCCTCTGCTTTTGAGAACTTGAAACACAAGAGTTGATAAGGAGAGAGAGATAGGAGGAATCGCTCTGATAGAAAAATCCAGTTTTTTTTATGAGTCAATTATTCTTGGATCACTTCAATTAAAAATAAAAAAACACTCTCATCAGTTAGAAATCGTCAGGAGGGTGTTTTGATTAGACTATGTTAATAGTTCACGATGAATGAAATCAAGCGGATGTTTTCAAAAAAAAATTGTGTATGGATAACCACCGGTAATCGACGAATTTGAATATCTTCAAAATAAATTCAAGAGCATTTTTGATGGTTCTCGAATTGGTCACTAGAGAGTTAGATAAGTGTATTTCGAAAGTTATGAGTGCCACTTCTATGATTCTTAGTTCCTTTTTTATATAAGAACAGTCAACCATTTCGCTTCTTATTTAAATTTCTCCCCCCACCCTATGTTTTTTTTCTCAATAGCTTTTTCTTATTCATCTAATTTTCTAATCAACTTACCCTAGTCTATCTTTAATTATTAACCTATACAATAGACATATAATTTGCTATTATTTTATTGGTGAATTTATAAAGCGACAAAAAAAAAGCTTCTATTTTATTTTTCTATCCTTTCAATTTTTATTTTAAACGAATTAATAATAAAAAAACATCACACATAACTACAACAAGTTTATATATCCGTACGCATAGAAATCTGATTGGTTAGTTCATAAAATGTCTAACTTTCTTTCTCTATTTTTAACCAATGAAATCGAATTGATATTATTATGTTGATGGTTATTATTATTAGCAGTAGTCGTAGTAGTATTATTACAGTTTTCTGATTCAAATTACGGATCGAAATGATCAAGACAGATCAATAGTTTATCTCTAAGTCTTGTTGTATTGAGTGAATTTAAATGATTTCAAACATAGCAGGTCGGAATACATTTTGTATTGTTTGTTTCAATCTTCTCATTGATGTTTAGGACTACAATTGATCAATCTCTTATTGGTATATGTGCACCGGTACACTTCACCACATTGCACGAGCTAATGGTTATCAGGACTCAGTAAGCTAAGTGGATAACTCAATGACGTTTGAAGCGAACGGTTCGAGTTTCGGAGTTAACATCAACCCTTGGGATGCCGGTGCATCCAGCTGACGAGTCCCGAATAAGATAAAACGTTTATCCTGGATTCCACTACCAATTACTATCCATCTTTGCTTATAGTAGGTCTGAATTACAAGTGTCTCATGACTGTTCGTTATGAATCAAATCTACATTCCAAGTAGAGTTGTATTTTATGGTATTTTTAATAAAATTTTGAAATATATAACAGACAATTCATTGGATGAAAAAAATCTAAGAATCCCAAATGAGTTTGTAACGTCTGAAATCGATTGGCTATTTTCAAGAATTACTCGGTAACATTAAAATTTTAAGATATTTAACTTTACGTTTGTTACTGAACACTTGGATGATATCTGTTTCTCGTCGTCGTCAATTTATATAGAATATTCTGGAACATTTTTTTGAGTTCTTTCTTCATTTTCAACAATTACTTGGAGTAATATTATATTAAAATACAGACTAGTATTCAATAATTATTGCATATTATATAAATTTTAGGATATAATTGAAGCATAGTGAATGATAAGCAAAGACGGATGGTGGATAGCAATGGAATCCAGGACACGTGTTTAGGACCCGTCAGCTGGATGCACCTGCATCTCAGAGTTGATGTTCACTCCAGAACTTGGACCCAATACCGTTAGCTTCAAACGCCATCGTGTTATCCACTAAGTCTCAAACGTCAATGAGAATATTGAAAAAAACAATACAAGATGAATAGTAGATGATGTTAAAAGAAAATAAACCGAGACTGTGACACAATTTATACCAAAATCAGCACGACGATTAAATATACCAGAAATTACTGTTGATAGATTGATTTTGAATAAAAGTAATTAAAATGACAAGAGAAAATTTGTACTTATGTCAATTAGACAAATTTATTGTGAAGTCTACATTGTTGTTTTATACATTATTACCATTGAGAAATGTTATCACATGTATTCATTTATGTAGACTATTATAAACATGGAATTAGTAGGAAAACGTCAAAATTTCAATCAATTGGTCCAATGATGAACCATGAAGATCGGTTTAGTGTGTAGTTTCTGCATTTATTAACAGTAATAAAATCTACCCATTATTGTGAACAGTATCATAAATCAAATAAGAATATAACACAACTGTTAGTCGAAAATTTAGCTATGCATACATATTACAAATAATCTGAGGACATTTAATCAACAGAGTAAAAAACTAATTTCTCACTTATGATATAATTCTCACTTACGAAATGTGTTTTATATCTGAAGTAAACTGTGAAATATAGTACAGCTGTCGAAACTCACGAGGTGAGAACTTGTCTGAAGATGAGCTTAAAGAGAAAGTATTAGGTTTGTGATCGGTGAAAAGAGTGAATTCTCGGATTTCAACAGGATGTTGAAAGGGCCGTACAACACATTGCATAGCTAGGAGTTCCCTACCGGAAATGCTGTACCTCGATTCGGTGTCTAACAACCGTCTCGAGAAGAATGTCTGTGGTTGCCAGGTGTGGTTAACATCGTTGTAAGACTCCTCCGGTCGCCGAGTCGGATGTGTCTACTGCGATCTAATGGGTGCTTGGATGTCTTGGTGTGCAAGAATGGTTGCTTTTGCGATAAGTTCCTTAATTGTGAAGAATGCTTTCCTCGCGGTATCGTCCGGATTGATGGATTTCGCATATCCACGAAGTTGGTCGGTTAGAGACTTCATAAGAGACACGCAGTTTGGTATGAAATGTCTATAGAAACTTAGTAGTCCATAAAACGTGCGCGATTGCGCAATGGTGATCGGTTCTGGGTAATCCAGAATGACCGCTATTTTTCAGAGTTTGGATGCCTTGAGCATCAATAGTGTGTCATAGGAAATCTAAGGAGTCGGTTTCGATTTGATATTTTCGAATATTTACAGTAATCCCATGCTTTTGCAGTCGTTCGAAGACAAGATCAGAATGCTAGAGATGAGATTCTCTGTCCGGACTTGCAATCAAGCAGTCATCAATATACCCATGTACGAAGTTGAGAGCTCGAAAAACGTTATCGATGAGCCTTTGGAAGAGTTGTGCAACATTTCTTAAGCCAAATGGCATGCACAAAAACTCGTAGAGACCAAGAGGAGTGATGATAGCGGTTTTGCGAGTGTCGTCAGTAGCCATGGGAATTTGGTTATAGGCTTTAACCAAGTTGATTTTTGAAAAGACAGTTGTACCTTTCAATGTAGCTGTCAAATCGTGAATGTGAGACAAGGATAACTTTCAGGAATGATTTTCGCATTTAAACGCCGATAGTCCTTTTAGGGGACTATATGCAAAGGGGAGATGCCCATGGACTGTTTGATGGCCGAATGATTCCTAAACCTATCATATGATCGAATTCATTTTTAGCCAACTTCAGATTTTCGAGAGCTAGTCTACGCGCTTTCGAGAATACAGGTGGTCCTGTAGTCGTGATGTGATGTGTAACATTTCTGGTTACATATGGCAGTTTCGGTTGCGTTTGGTATATCTCAAAGTACTTATCGAGTATTTGTTGGTAGTATGGATCGAACGTATCCCTTACTGTGACTAGGGATAATCTACGTTCGGAAAAAGAAGTTACACAAACAGACAAATTAGTGTTTCCGTCCACTAACCTCCGTTTGTGCGTATCGATTAGTAAATTATAGTGTTGTAGCAAGTCTATATCAATGACCGGCATACAAACATCTGCAACAATGAAGATCCAGTGAATGGGTTTGCGTAAGCCCATGTAAGCCCACAGCGATTGGTTTTCTATTTGCCGCCTGCAAGATTAAAACTGGTCCGTGCAGTCGGTATTTAGAATTCGCTGGAAGGACGCTAACTTCCAAGCCAGTATCGACTAGGTAGCAGACTTTCGTAATCACATCAGTAAGATAAAACAGACGACTATGCTCGCCGGCTATGGTTGCCGTTAACGCGTTCCAGCTGGGAAGTATCCCGAATGGTTTTTCGTGTCGATCGATTTTGAGTTCGGATAATTGCAGGGTTTTCTGAAATTTTTGGAAGACTTCCCATATGGGTTATGATACCAGCACCAGTCGGGGTTATCCGTCTCTTGTGATCTGGAGATAGATCGCCTACGTTAAGCGCTTCTTCGCTGGGTATTTGACCATTTACGGTCATTAGGAAATCTACAATAACGTGTAAGTGTATGACATAGTTCTGTAATGTCGTTCTGCGTCGTTTGATGTTTTTCTTTGACTGAATGAATCTCGGCATTAGGGGACTTCATGATTTCGATGATGCGGTCAGCAGATGCAGCCAGCTCGTCTACGGCGTTGTTTTGAAACGAGACCAGAACTGCTTGCACCTGGTAAGGACGTTTAGACAACAAAAGTTGTCTGAATAGGCCATCATCAAAAGTTCTTTGGCCAATTACCTCTCTCAGCCTTAGCAACATGTCTGTTGCAGAACCATGTTGCAGGTTGATATTGTTAAGGAGTTGGTCTAACCCTTGTCGATCGGTTAGATCTCTGCGTTTCAGAATCGACCGTTTTAGTGCTTCATAAGGTTCCGAAACATCACTAGTAAACATAGTAGGTGTGACGTACCTGTTGAATTTGCGCGGTAGTGCCTTTACTACTGCGAAGAATTGTGCACGTTGATCGGTCACACCGTGCTCATAGAAGTCAGTCTCTGTGAAGCAGATGTTGTCAAGCCAGAATGACACTAGCTGGATTGAGGGTGGTGTCATGAACTTGATCTTAATTTCCTTAGGGGTCTGTTCAACCATGACGAATATACAGTACAGGAGTGAACAAGGGAACAAAGTATTCAGAAATACGAAACAAATATCACAATATATAGAAACTAAAGTAAAGCAATGATATATGAAGTTGGAAATATCAATGGAAATATCAACTTGGTAAGTTGGTTCGAATTATTCATTTATACTTTCATTATCTCTTTCTCTGTTTCTCACTTTCAGTCTCTTTCCCTCGTTTGATTCATAAAGCATGTTGTTCAACAATAGAAGTCATCATTTTTAACTTTATTTTGGAGAATAAATTTATTGTATACACAGTACACCAAGTTGTTATTAGAAGTATGAGCATTCAGTTATATATATACTGAAGCCTAAAACGCATTTCATCCTGTGACAGCTAGTACTATGCATGCAAATTCAACAGCTTGAAACAAAAAATAACGCGGTGAATTCGTTTGTTTTTTCAAGTCCATATTCAACATATTACTATGCTGTTGATTTGTAGTTATGACTATGTTTTAATAAACAATTGATCATTTAACCAACTGACAAAGAATTATGAAAATCATCAAGATTTTAGTAATCTTTTTATATAGGCGGAATCGTGGATGCGCAGTGCTGAGGAGTCCCACAATAGGGCGAAACGGCCTTAAAGCAGTGCTTCCAGGTTTTCCATGGTGGTTTAGCTTCAACTGATTCATGATCTCAACTATATAAAAAAATTATGAAAATTCCCAATAAGATTTTTTTTCCACTTACAAGCAATAAATGTTAATATTAAGTAGAGTGAAGGAAATTTATTTTTACAATGTTCAATGATAACATCACTAACACACAAATCGTCTATTTGTTATGTCATCCCAATTCTGTACAATGATAACATCAAAAAAGATAGTTTTATCAATGGGCAAATCTGATTAATTCTTAAATACTTCTCTTCCTTTAAAAAATAATATACAATGATACATTTGTATTGCATTTAATTGATGAGAATAAAATAATTCCGTTTTTAAAAAAATTAACAATTCAATAATGAAATCTAAGTAAACAGATAAATCCCAATGATAATATTCAAATGTTCAGGATCAGATGTCATATAATTATAATGATTCTAATTAGTACTAGTTACAACGAGTCACTAAGCTGACTGATTAATTCATAAACAGATGGAAACCACCGTTTATGTAAAAATTAATTGTTTTATTTTCATGTTAAATACATAATAGTATTTGACTAAGTCTTCGAATAATCCATTTGATAAGAAGATTGTGGAAAACTTTAATAATAAATAAAGTTAAATGATAAATATGCAAGTAAATGAAAAAAAATGGGGAAAAAATGGATTTCTTTCCCCTCTCATCCTCTCCCTCTCAAAGGAAACAAACCAAGATTATTTATGCACGTTCATCAATGTCATCAGCTTTTTTGTGTGTTTTTTTAGAAATATTAATTCTCAAGATAATTAGATCAATTCTGAATAAAGCAAAAAAAAATTGAATGTCTCAAGATTTTTCTTCTTTTTTTGTTTTATACTTTACCAATTTAATTTTAATGAAATAGGTAATAGGAGGGGGAGAGAGAGGATGAGATAAGGTCACTAAGATGAATATCTTCTTAAATAATAATTTCCTTATGTTTGAACAAACAATAGAATCAACACATGTTTCATTGGTAACATAAATATGAATAAACTGATTCATTTTGATTAACAACAAAAATCATGATTATTACTTTTTTCATTTTGTTCAATTTAATAAACGAATCGAATTTGGCGATTAATTTGATTATTGATTCAATCTTTCAACAACAACAAAAGAAGGATTAATTTTAAAGTGAACTAATAATAAATATGGGCAATTAAAGTTTAATTTATTTTTTTAAAAATTTATTCTACCCCCCCCCCTTCGAAAAAATACCTTGGATTACGGTTAATACCCTTTTATATAACTAAAATTTATTTTTAAAGTTAATTTAATTTTATAAAACTCTATTTTTACATTATTCACATACTGACTATTAAATGGACAGTAATGTTTGTCGAAACTCGATGAAAGAAGAATGGTGCATATATATATATAGACAATGTTACTTAGTGTATTTGAGTGTTTACTGTGGTTATACTTAATTGTCAAAGTTATTAAATAGAACCTTTGAATTTAAGAAAAATTATTTTTGTCTTTGTGTGTTTTAATATAATTGGAATTTTTCAGCGATTAAAATTATTATTAACGATGGATAGTGGCTAGCAGTGGAATCCAGGACGCGCATTTCGTTCTATTTGGGACTCGTCAGCTGGAAGTACCTGCATCTCAGATTTGATGTTCACTCTGGAACTCGAACCCAGTACCTTCTTTTTAGAAATGGAATTTAATTCAAAGTGATGAATCAAATGAATTATTATTTTTTTTATAAAAAATTTCCATCATAAATAAATGAATAGTCGAAGATCATCGATTCTAATCAATAAATACTATCATGACTTATATTGATTGGTTTATTATTTTCATGGTTATCGTATCTTACAAGAGTGGTACATTAACATACATAAATATTATTTTAGTAATCTTTAAATATTCGGGTGACTATAATTTATGAACAACCTTTGAACGATGCTAAAGTAACCTTGAAAACATTCGCCTACTTACTAGGATTAAATGAGGGTTATAAAGTTGTGTCAGGATACGGATTATGATTTAAAGTTGAGACCTGTTATCCTAAATTTGATTTGTTCGTCCATAAATTATAGTCTCGTTAAATAATCTTGACAAAACCTGGTAAACATTCTAGCTACTTAAAGCATTATTTATAACATACAAGTAATCAAATATCAAGGTAGAAGGAGATAGAAAATTATCGTAAGTAATACATTACATGAATATTGAAAAGTCAAGCGGTAATCCTTCCAAAACACGAAGTCATATGTAACGGTAACAATTACACTCATGGATTAGTACCATCAAATATATTTAGTTCGTAGAAGTTGGACGACGGATAGAATACAGTACGTAAAATATAATTTATATAGAATTTAATGAACATTTAAAAGTATATAATGGTCTGAAACACATAATTTGACCATAAATTAAATTGCAGGGAGTTATCAATTTCTAGTTTATAACACCTATGGACTTTTAGTCAAACAACAGTCATGAACTATATATCATTGTGCTTCCGTAATATAAACTACAAATTGAATCCGATTGCCTTTATTGTTACAAAACTATGGATATGGGTATTAGTCAAAGGAATTTACGACTATGATATCGTCAGTTGTTTGTTTGTATTGTGTCTAAAAATCGGAATTTAAGCTGGAAATTAGCACTTAAGTTAGCACATGAAACTATTGTGAAGCTTATTAGTACTAACAAAAGTAGATAATTTTTCCACCATGAAGTTATAATAGGGAATCGTGACTGCTATACTTAGGCAAGTATTAAGTTGAGTCAGTAGTTCACTGATGAAATTCTAAATAGTTTGAGCGTTATTTACATTAATCATTCACTGAGTAATGACCAATATTATGTGATTCGATATTTCGTACATTATGTTTTAAAGTTAGCTGCATGAATGTGTTGAGACACTGAGGCTAGTGGCTATGTTGTAACTTAGTTGACAGCATTCTATCAGCACTTTATATTGAACAAATATCGTATCCGGCAGTGTTCAATGATCGATCAATGTGAATATCCCAGTCATTTCCTAAGTGACTCGGTGGTAATTTCTGTTACTATAAAATTAAGTGGTGTACCTTTTAATAAAATAGAAAAAATCAATTCCTTCGAGTTTCTAGGTAAACCTTATTGACGAGTACCAACAAACACGAATACTACGTCCACTATATTGTGCCGACTATCTAGCCATCTATCCTAGTATCTCTTACGTCATTTACCTGAATATCTCGATTGGTCAACAAAAATGGTCTTACACAGATTATTATCTATATATGGTTAAATATTATATGATGGGATAATTTTCAAATAACTGTGAAATCATTTAACTATCATATTTGACTGTTAATGGAAAACAGTATTAATAATAAAGAATAATTAGGAATAAAGATATGCATGAGTAATGTCATGATATTTCTTTACAATGATAATAAAATATTGAACACAAAATATCAATCTATTTAACTATTAATATTGTGCTCAATCTAAAGGGATCATCATAAGCAACAATTATTCTTTGATTTCACAAAAATTCGAAACACTAATGAACCGTCATCAATTGAATAAGGAGTTCCGAGAATTAGTTCATATAAGTATACAATACAATTCAATCATTTATAATTAAATGGTTCGAGTCATAATAAAAATTGTACAACAGGAAGAAACAATAAAGATAAAAGTCTACTTATCAGTGTTGTGAAAGAATACTGTAAATGATTGTGTTGAATGATCGGTAGAATCAATCTGTTTGAAGAATCAATATCATTCGATTAAAAATTTTCCAATTAATTGCATTGATAAACCAGGTTACAAATAATATACACAAAGATTATAACGAGTACAGATAATTATGTGTGTTTTGAGGAATTTTATTGATATAATGTTAATTAAGAAGTTTTGATGATTATATCCTCTGGACTGATAATGATTGATATAGTTGAGATTGACAATAAAAGATATAAGTAGTTTAACGAGGCTACAATAATAATTTATTAATCTCATAAATAATCTATCCAAGTTATCTATCAGCAAACTGAATATTTTATATAGTTGAGATCATGAGTCAATTAAAGCTAGACCATCATGGAAAATCCGGAAGCACTGGACGGCCGTTTCGTCCTATCGTGAGACTCCTCAACAGCGCGCACCCACGATCCCGCATCGAGAGATTTGAACCCAGGACCTACCAATCTCTCTCCAGTGCACTTAACCGATAGACCACTGAGCCGGCATTCAATGGTCTTAATGTTTAACTTCAACCAATCCACGAAATTGAATATTTCTTAAACCAATGGTACTTTATCTAGTAAATGTATTGATGATTCGATTCTTTTTATATACACTGTAATGTTTCTATTCTTCATTTATATCTCATAACTGAAGAGTA
Source organism: Schistosoma mansoni (assembly GCF_000237925.1). Lineage (NCBI taxonomy): Eukaryota > Metazoa > Platyhelminthes > Trematoda > Strigeidida > Schistosomatidae > Schistosoma > Schistosoma mansoni. The sequence goes on along the minus strand of NW_017385987.1, from coordinate 110,806 downwards.
ACACTCTCAAATATTTTGTATCATCATTGTATCAAATTACATATACATTTACAACTCTTTATACATTTACATGAAATAAACAAACATTATCTTCTAGTGTGTGGTCTTAATAAAATAATACTGTCAATTTCTACTGTATAGATAATGTAAACAATTAAAATTTAACATGGTATTATGGTTTTTTGGAATTTGATAATGCAATTTTCAATGCAGAATTTAACTCCTATGTAGTTTAAAAAAGAATAAATAGAATTCTCTTAGTATTGTTTGTTTGAATCTTCCCATTGATGCTTAGGATTGCAACTGGTCAGTCTCTTATTGGCATATTTGCATACTGTGTGTATTGCCTCGATATTGCCTTATTTCACAAGCATTATAAGCAAAGAAGGATAGTGGCTAGCAGTGGAATCCATCTTTGCTTATAATAAAATTCTATTTCTAAATGTTTATTAGTCAACTTAGACCACAAAACTATTGAAAATATACTTTAGTTTCAGAATGATTATTAGCATAATTTATAGGGAATAATACCCATTCAATAAGTTCATAGTGATAGATTGGCGTCAGGTTAACTCATCGTGATGTTATTCGAAGAGGGTATTGTGGAGATTTTAGTAATTTATTAGTTGAATTCATGAGTACCATATTAGGACGAAACGGCCATCCAGTACATTCAGGTTTTTCATGGTGGTCTCTAGCTTCAACTGGTTCATGGATTCAGCTGTTATATTAATTTTGATATGGTTAGTGACTATATCGGTATTCTTCGTTTGTCCACTAAAATACGTTTTATTGATCGATAAATATTCTATGATTGATTCTTTATGAATGATAGCTGTCATTAGTTATATGGATATAAATAGAAAATAGTATTTGCATATTTTTACTTCACGTCTTAGCTAAACATGAATGAGCATGTTTATTGTTAAATAGACAGATAGTGTGAGGTTATTCATCCTCTTTTCAATGTTCAATAAAATTACAATATATAGCATTTTCAAGCATTCTTCCTTTCATTTAATGGGTAAAAGCTACAATTTAAGAGTATAATTTTCGTTAAATGTTTTATTTCTGTCACCTAAAGCTATCTATATATATCTTCTATGAACATGCCGTTGTAGCGTATCCCAACTTGTCGGATGAAAAGATAAATGTAGTGAAAATTAGAGATTGAAATGAAATACTCGGTAAAAATTATCTTTTTACATGCAACACTCATCCACTAAACGAATAGATAAACACCCAATACTACTAAATACCCTACACATATTCATTTTTGAATATACTATGGAGTTCTTTAAACTGTTAAAAACTTGATTTTCAATTCGATATTTCATAACATTTACCTATTTCCATTATTGATACACAAAATGTGAGATAGTATTATACAACTTTGGAACTTAAAATTCTACTCTTCTGAATAGATTATTTTAATGTCATTATGAAGCACACAATCTTGTAGTTCATGTTAAGATTAAAAACTTATAATCATTCATCAATAAGCTTTATCTATAATCTATGTATCATGCCTTAATCAAATCATCATAGTTGTGAACAATGAATTAATAATCAGGCGCTCACTTGTGACTGGTTCCATGAGGTATTTCCTGGAGTTCTAGTGAGGAGCAGTAACCAGTGGAGTTCAGTCAGGTCTGTTGTGAGATATCAACTCACTGAAGACACTGGTGAAATGGTTGTTCAATTTCGTGAATTGGTAGAAGTTAGACATTAACACCGTTGGATGCCGGCCGGCTCAGTGGTCTATCGATTAAGTGCTCTGGGGCGAGACTGGTAGGTCCTGGGTTCGAATCTCGTGAGGCGGGATCGTGGATGCGCACTGTTGAGCAGTCCCACAATAGGACGAAACGATCGTTCCCTGTTTCCAGGTTTTCCTTGGTGGTCTAGCTTCAATTGACTCACACCTTCAGCTATGAAAATAATCAATGAATTAAGTATAATCTAAAATGAATGAATTATTTGATATACTACAAATTTTAATCATTCTCTCAAATGAGATCAATTCATGACGAATATCATTTACATGGATTAAAATTGATCTCTAAGATACTTTGAGCAAGTAGATAATTTAAGTAACAAATACTACTAGTAAAAGAAAAATTTAGATAGATTTTTTTGTTTTGTAAATTTCTAAAAATATTAACCATCTATGTTACGTAATCATTGTATGAATATGTTAGACTTGGTAATTAACTTTTTTTCTTTTCAGTTAGAAAAATAAGTGTTATTGACGTATAATTACGTAATATTATGAATGTAATATTAGCACGTGTTTGTTTCCACATATACCAATACAAATGAAAAAAAATAGTTATGCCAACAAGAGACTGATCAGTTGTAGTCCTAAATAACAATGGGAAGATACAAGTAAACAAAACCAAGTGGATTAAAAATAAATAGTTATATTAAAAATGATAACAATTAAATGAATTAGTTTATTGTTCCTTAAATAATTAATAAATTGATCATTGCCAAAATTCTGTATAAATGTATTCATCTCTTGTAATTTTTCTTTTTGTTTTTTGTTTTTGAGAATTAACCACAAATTAACCACAGTGGATTGATCACTGGGTGGTGATCAATGTCATATGTGTCAAGTCCTTCTTAGTTCTGATCAAATTAACCTCTTATAAGTAAGAGTTAAGAAAAGGTAGTAAATTAATATTAGTATTAATATAAGATTTGTAAACTGCATTCGTAAAAAAAATGATTTCAATTGAATTATTATAGGAAACTAGAGAGAATCTTTTTCAGTTGTAACTTAACTAAGATCAGTCAGTGACGAATACAACCTATAACTTAAATAAATTTCCATAAATTCCCTTCAAATAAATTTGTTTACATTAATTTATTCATTTATGAGATGTGTTTATAGCTCCTTCTCTCTCCACATAGACATTTCGTATTATATATATATATGTCTTAAGGAATTATATTATTTGTAATGTTAGAAAAAACTTCCCCTTAAAACAATTTTAAACTAAAAGTTTATCAATAATCATTTTGTATATCAACATAAATACAAAGTGCTTGGTTTGTGAAAATAGTATATTCTGTTTGAAGACATCACTGATGACAAACTAACACCATCTACAAAGGAATTGAAAAATAAACAATTACTTCAGTGAAAGATTTGTATTTCTTAAAGTTACAGACACATGATTTTATATATATTGCAACCCTTAACTATTGCGATTTCATCGTCAAAACAATCGTTTTAGGTTAGTAATTTACAACTAGAACAACTAAAAAGGTTTAGTAATCTCTGGATTTAAATCATTCTGTAGCTGTTAATGCAGAAATACGTCCAAATTATATTTTAAAAGTTATAAAGTTAATTAATTAGTATAGAGGTTTGTGGAAATTGTTGAATGTTATTGAGATCATGGACCGAACTATGTTAAACAACCACTGCAATTTAGGGAGAAATGGACAGCTATTTGATTTTAGTGTGGGACTGTTCAACAGTACGGATCCATGATACGATTGTCGAACCCAGGACTTTCATATTTTGCTGCGAACATTTAACTTCTGAACCACTGAACTTGCTTCCATTGGTGTACACGTTTTACTGCAATCAATTCGTGAAATTACACAATCATCTTTCATTTTCTTCAATGAATGACTGCTCACCAATCGACATAGTCAAACTCCACTGCTCATGTCATCTCACTAAAAATTCTGGGTTCAATCTCTAATTTAGTTATGGATACTCACTGCCGGAATTTGATGCCACGACAAACGACTTGTTCAACATTTCTTTGTGTTCACTGGTTGTTTAAATTAGGTTGATTAATGATCTCAGTATTAAACTAATTTAGTTGAGTACTTGCTATATAAATGGATTTTTCAAAAGACCAATCAAAATAATATTGTGATTTCTTTCACAAACAATATCAATCGCATTATCAAGTTTTATGAATCGTTCATTAATTCTATTTGGGCTATTTGAATCCTGAATTATTTAATAAACTACATCTATATAAAATAATTCTAACATTCAAGTAAAGAGATTGAAAAGTTCCCCTTGTATAGAACAATCAATCCTTTAATAATTATGCATTCATAACTCCTCATTTACTTTTTTTCCACCAACCTGTATATTTATGCTATTCAGACAATCCGGATATCAATTAATTAATTTGTTTCTTTTTTTTGCTCTATTCATCTATTATTTTCAATGTAACTAATAACAGGAATAAATAAACCACTTTTCACAGTTTATAGAAAAATGAACAATGAAAAAGAAGTATATATATATATATATCACTCACAAAAATCAATAACAATCGAATACGTCAATCGAATATATATTAATATAGAGTCACGTGTCAAGGTATCAGTAATTAGTATATTTTGATAATGGCATTAGTAACAGTATGAACTAATGGTAAATGTAAAATTGTAATAGGAGGGGTTTAAAAATTTGACTGTAAATATATTATCAGGAAATATATAATGGTATAACTGAATATCATAGCAACATATGTCACCTATAAATACAAAAGTATTTTATTAAAATAAAACGGAAATTAAAATAAATTTAATTAATTTTTAATTCTTTTTCTTATGAGAGCTTGATGAAAAGTTTTAATTTTGGCAAGAAATGAATAATAATATGACTCTTAATTTTTTAAAAAAGACAAATGAATCAACTTCCTTTAGAAAAACACAATGTGAAATTCATTGATATTTTCGATTAATATGTTGATATACAATAATTTTTACCATTCTTATATAAACACATAGACATTGTTACAAGGAAGCACGAAATACATATGCGCCACACTTCACTATTCGGTTTGTGTAAGGGCTGGAATACTGCTTGAACGCCCTCAAACCGAAGCAGGTGGTTTTCTTAGGGGGTCATTCCCTCAGCTTTTGATCGTAAGGTCTGATACACAAGACAATGGATCAACTTCAGGAGATGATGTTCCATGGTAGCCGGTGACCAACAATAGGTTCATACTACGTTTGTTCTGATCAGGATCCTCGAGCCCGTATGCACCATTGGTTTGGAATGAAGGTTTTCCAACTCCTTTAGGTGGATCTTTTATATTCATCGACCCGGTTAAGGCTCTGGACATTCACTTTTTGTTGTCATGATTTCGTAAACAACAGTAATGACGTGAAAAGCTAGTGATTAGGACTTCCCTGACAATGGCCATATACGTGTGGCTTTGTGAGAGCATTCCGAGAGGGAGATCTGACTCTCCCCACCATTGGTCTTACTAGGGCATTTGGGAAGTAATTAAAGATCTTGAGAGATTAATGCAAGTTTACAAGATCTTTTCTCACTTACAACTTCATAATAAGTGGATATTTTCAATATTGGGTTGTAGAGATTGTTGAATTTCACTGAAATCATGAACCGATCAATGTTAGACTACTATTGAAAAACTGGAGAACCTTGCTTACTGGTCTATAATATACTCTGGGGAGTCTCATAGTAAAACAAATCGGTCATCTAGAGCATCCAGTTTTTCATTAGTAGTTTAACTTCGATCGGTTCATGATTTCAATTAGATAGATATTTAGTATTTAATGCAATCATTTTATACTAACATTAATCTATCATAAAACAGAATTCAAATGTTTAAAGTGCTAATTTCGATTTTCAAAGAAAAGTTCAAATGATTTCAAATATAACGATTTGATAACACTAAACAAATAAAACTTGATCCATACCACATCAAAGTATTCTAGCAAATAAGTCATTTTATAGTTGAAATCATGAATAACTTGAAGCTAGACCACCATGGAAATCCTAGAAGCACTGGACAGCCGTTTCGCCCTATTGTGGGACTCCTCAACAGTGCACATCCACGATCCCGCCTCACGAGACTCGAACCCAGGAGCTATCAGTTTCGCGATGATGATGAGTCCCACAATAGGACGAAACGTCCGTCCAATGCTTTCAGGTTTTCCATGGTGGTCTAGCTTCAATTGATTCATGATTTTAACTATAAAATTACTAAAATCTTCACAAACCCCTTTCTGAAAATAAGTCATTTAATAAAAGAAATTATTCAATGCAATTTTGAACAAATGAACAACTGGAATTTTACTATATATTATGATGACTTAGCATCTAAAAATGATTTTTATGACAAAGTGATATAGATTTATTTTTGTCATATATAATTTTATTTTTATAAAAGTAAATAATATGATAGATCATCATTCGTAAACACAAAATAGGATCATCATTTCCAGTAAAAATTCAATCTGCTAATCAGATATTCATTTACATTTGCCTAGTGAAGTAGAAAATTTTTTTAGCATAGTGAGAATAGTTCTTTCTTTTTTTAAAAAAATTTTTCACTTTCTTTTTAATTTAAGATAGTAACATTTAGAAGTTAGTTCACTTGCAAATAAATCTGTTATATGTACTATACATGTTTTGACGCCAATTTTTTTATTATCGCCCTGACAACAATATTAATAGCGATGGGGAAGTTTAGCTTCATATGGCTTATATTGTGTTGGATACTGCACGATAGTATGTTAGTCGCACAGGGCTAGACAGTATGTCAGTAATCTGATTAGGGTTATTTAGCTTTAAGTTTTTTGCATTATGAACATGTTATCAGTTATCTTTTAATTGTTCAACTTCTTCAATCTTTGTTGTGTTTTTTCCACATATACGTGCACATGCACACTTTCAGCTAATCAACAATAAAAAAAATGAGGCGAATGAAAATTTCCCATCTTTTATACTCCAACACGTTCATGATAAACTCACATGTGGTTAATTTATCGTATGGTATATATATAGTTGAGTTGCGTGCCTGTCAATTTGAGCTGTAACTATTTCTTCATTTGTTACTGTTTTTTGTTTAACTGAAGTAGAACCGTTACTATACAATAACAACTCCCAAACTAACCAGAAAAAAAGATATTTTCTTTCAAAAAAAGGAAACTAAATAAACGATATGCTCATTTTCATTCATTCTTATGTTTCGATTCAAAATACATCTTCACATAGTTTTCACCTAAATGAACAGATCTTTCACTGATGATAGAACACACGACCTTCACTAACAATACTACATTAAAATTCATATTCATAAAGAACAGAATAAGTTTAAATTAAGTTTCACATCAGTGCATTTTTCTGATTATTCGATATTGATTGTCTTGAAAAGAACAGCTCATGATTTCAAGATGTCTATTGTTAGTTACTGAGTTTTGTTATCATTTAATATATGCACAAAATACATATTTATAAATATTTGTGTGTCCATAATCTTGATCTCTTTTTTTAAATGAATAACTCTAACTTAGTCAATATTATCGCCATTTTCCCTGTTGTTAATATCATCATATAAGATTCAAGGTATCATACGGTCAATAATGATAGCATTCATAATAGTTTATAGTTCAACTATTTTCATGTGTTTACAAATTATTTACTGACTGTCATCATTTATATATTTTAAGTATTTTCTGTTCATTAATGATAATGATGATGATAATTATGATCATAATGATAATGATGATGATATGTGTTTAAAGCATAGCTCTTAATATTCTCGAACAAATAAAGATTAACACGCGTCCTATTCCTCAAGAACATTGAAATGTAACAAGATAGAGAGTAGCTGTGTGTTACATATATATAAATGAAAGAGCTGATAACATTTTTACATCAGATATATTGAGTTTATTGAAATATTTATGTTACCTTTAACCATCTGTATGATGAAATTTATTCACGAAATAATGAATTCCGTAGGATTAATTATTCAACTACTAGAAATCGAGTTGACTTTCAAATTCACTTGGTATTGTTTGTTTGAATCATGCCATACCAAGTGAGTTTAAACTTCACCTCATTGCACATGCAAGTGGCTATCAGGACTCAGTAGCTGAGTGGATAACGCAATGGCGTTTGAAGCGAAAGTTATTGGGTTCGTGTCCCACAGTGAACATCAACTCTGAGATGCAGGTACATCCAGCTGATGACTCCCAAATAGGACGAAGTGTGCGTCCTGGATTCCGCTGCTAGCCACTATCCATCTTTGCTTATACAAGTTAACACTTGATTACAAATTTTCTTTCGTCAGAAATACACATATATGAAAGTTCATTCAAGTTCAGCGTACTTTGCAATCGCTTAACATGGTGACATATCATTAACACCACAAGAGACTTGGTCTAAAACTTTTCTTGTGTGTATTCAGAAGTTTAGATATGCCAATTTTTATTAACTACTTATGAATATGAAGCTTTTATCATTCATTATTATCAATTAGTAATTACATCACTTCATATCTAATCACTAAGTTTATGTTGCTCAAAAGAATTACCAGTATGGGGTTGTGGAGATTATGAAGTTTTTGATTGAGATAATGAACTTATTGATGTTAGACCACCATTTAAAACCTAGAAGCACTGGAAGATCGTTCCGTCCTATTGTGGGACTCCTCAGCAGTGTCCTGCTTGCGAGATTCGAACCCAGGGACTTCGGTCTCGTGCGTGAACGCTTAACCTCAAAAGAAATAAAATAAGCTGAAAAATAATGAATAACTCAGGCATTCTCACTTGTTTCTACATGCAGTTTTTATTTAGAAGCTCAGTAAACTTCCCTTTTTTTAAAGAAAAATCAATCAGACGTGTTCATTGTCAATCATAAATATAATAGAATAATTTCTACTAATAATCTACTTAATAGTTTTATCTTGCCTCATCTTATTTCAACATTAACCTATTCAAAGATAAGTAAATAATCAAATTTATTGTACACCTTTTGCAAAATAATTTTTGATTGCATAATGAATAATTATCATTTTATTTTTAACTAGCCACCTAACTAAAATTTTTAAATGGCATATGATCCCCAAATGTGAAAAGACACAACAGGATCACTTAGCAATTCTATACTATTACGTCATATCATATAGCATTAAACACTTTCAATATTATATAAAATCATTTAGATTTCATTAAACCCTGTAATTAAATTATAAATTAAAGTATCACTACGTAATCTATTTCGATACAATCTAATCTTATTAATTATTATATTTATTTATAGATAAATCATATTCAATACACCTGACATCTCGCAACTTTTAATATGATGTGAGGTTTATCCACTATCAACCCTAAGCTTACCCATTTCTAAACAAGTCAATTTTAACGCTTTTTCCTAAATTATAATTATTATATATTCATATTTATTATTTAATCCAGTCTCCTTACTTAACATTGAATAAATAGATTATTCATTTAATTGTTTTCATTTCTTTTGGGATTATTTAAATTGACTAACCAATATATAATGAATATTTGTGTACGTGACTAATAATTGTACAGAGTATTCTCTTCTTTGAGTATGATAGATAAAGTGTGATTACAATAAAGGTATGTAGAAGAAATTTTTAAAAAATGGTGATAGATTCATAATCCTCAACATCTTTAACACCTAGTAGTGGGATTTTAGTATATGAAGAGGGGGAAAAACGATGAAAGGGCTAGTGTTTTTTTGTTTGTTCTTTTTTGGCTTAATAATTCGTCAATCATTTTTTTAGTTAACAGAAATCATTGATAATAATAATGATAACAATGAATAAAATTAGTCTTGAACAAGGTATATTGCATTGATGATGAGAATAGTAACAAATATGCTAGAGTATGTTGATAATATAATGTGACTAAGGTAGATGACACTTAAATTTAAATGATTCAACTGACGTTCATCTATAAAACGTATTCTTAGGCATCTAATAAGAATAATTGTTTACACTGAGGCTTGAGTCAGCTGATGTCCTTTTCAGCGTCAGAAACAAATAAGTGGTTAGTTTATAACTAACTTAATGTACAACTTAGTTATCTATACTAGTTGGTCAGTAGACAATTGTAGCAAGATTTGATAGCTAGTGTTAAGAGAATTCAACAGATGAGCTTTCTTAGCTGACTGATTTTAAATGGTTAAGGATAATAGAACTTATAGTTTATAATAAAACTGGATATTTGTTTGTAATGTCTATGTAGATATTCCATATGAGTTCACTGTAAAATTGACAGGAAAAAAATGTAAATCAGCATTGGTGACTTTTAGCGAAATCATTGATCAGCTATGATTTTTATCACTTATCAGTCATGATAATTTCCAAAACCTAGGAAATCTCTTTTCAATTTAAGTTCTATAAATGACACTATTCTTCTGACCAGATTGATTATGAGTTGTGATCTGGATCCTCTTTTAGATAAGAGTTAAATGATAGCAAAGTATCATGTACTGCTTTGGAGATGGACATCCAATGTTTGTGAGCAAGTAATGGAAAAACTATTAGGGTGGAATTATTTCATATTGAAATGAGGTTCACTTGCTTGATTTTTTTTATCACTTATCTGCATATTAATTTACATCGCTGATAATTCAGAAATACTTACTTATGACTATATTCATAATCCTATTTCAGTCATAGTGTATTATACGAGGTTTTTTTTATATAACTCAGAGATCTCTAAGTGTAGTTCATACAACATCGAATTAGGTATCAGATCTAGTTATGTTTCAATTCCAAAAAAAGTTAATGTATACTGAACGAAATGTGGATTTATAAGAAATGATGGGTAGTGGCTAGCAGTGAAATCCACGACGCGCGTTTTGACCTATTTGGGACTCGTCAGCTGGATATACCTGCATCTCAGAGTTGATGTTCACTGTGGGACACGAACCCAATACCTTTCGCTTCAAACGCCATTGCGTTATCCACTCAGCTACTGAGTCCTGATAGCCACTTGCTTGTGCAATGGAGTGAAGTTTAAATCCATATTGTTTATATTGTACAACACTGGTAATAAGCTAGCAACAACTAAACAAAACAAACTCTAAGTATTCTATCATTTTTACATTATGGAAAGTAGTTATACATTTCACAATTTTCATTTACTTATTACCTTTGCTGTATTATTTAACTTTATCATTCTTTTTGTGTATATATTGTTATGTTTTAATTAAATATACCATAGAAACAAGAAACAATGAAAATTATCATTATATTCAACAACAAAAAAGGTATTAAGATATTCACACGTTAACAGAAAGTAAACTTAATAATATTATCATTAACATGACCGAGAATACAACTACTTATACTACTCATATTACTATTAACCAGGTCATAACCTCATCAATTATACATGTACCTAATAATGAATAAGTTGATGTTAGTTTAATTATAGTAGTAATGACTATTGTGATTATTATTATTATTTTGCATTTATTTTTAGAGTTTTTTTCTTTTTTAAATATTCATTCTTCTTCATGAACTCATCCAATATTGATGTCAAGTTGATTGATGTGAAATAATGGAGTTTAGTTATTTTTGAAAAAAAAAGATAATTAAACTAGAAATCTTTTTTTGAATACAAATGATACACAATAAAAGAAAGAAATTTAGAAAAGGAATTGAATACACTAAAAAAATAACAATCATAACAACCATGTAAGTGAATGTAAATTATAAACCGTATGCTTTGAAATCAAATCGTTGATAATTTAGTATAAATGGTTATTTTGTTGTCTTGTGGTATTTCCATAAATTCCATCCATAGCCTCTGCGGGGGCTACTGCCGGTCCCAAGCCCGGGTAAAGGAAGAGGGTTGAGCATGGGATTAGCGACCCCATCCTGTAGAAAACTAACTTGCTAAAAAAACGCTAACATGAAAAAAGTATTCAAACCATTTAAACTCTGCCCTGAGAGTTAGAAGGTCTTCATTTAGAAGATTTATGGCGTCTCGTAATGAAAGCCGAGTTCCTTCGGAAGTCACCGTGGTTATGCCCCTTCTGACAACTAAAGCAACCATTAATTTAGGTAAATGGGATGTTCGTTCAATGTTGGAGGCCGGAAGAGTCACTCAATTTACTGCAGAAATGAAAACATACAAACCGGAGGTGCTTGGAATTAGTGAAACACATTGGATGCAGGTCGGACGACAAAGACTAGCTTCAGGAAAGCTGCTGCTATACTCCGTCCATGAACAAGAAAATACCCCATATACACAAGGAGTGGCATTGATGCTGTCCAAACAGACACAAAATTCACTTATAGGATGGGAATCTCATGGACCAAGGATCATCAAAGCCTCCTTCAAAACAAAGAAAGAGGGCATTACAATGAACGTCATCCAATGCTATACACCTACCAACGATTACAATGAAGACGTTAAAGATCAATTCTACGATAGGCTGCAGTCAGTCGTCAAGAAGTGCCCAACAAAGGATCTGACCATTCCGATGGGGGATCTAAATGCCAACGTTGGAATGGACAACACAGGATATGAAGACATCATAGGACGACATGGACTGACTGGGAGAAAGGAACAAAATTGGTGAGAGGTTTGCAAACCTATATGCCTTCAATAAACTGGTCATTGGCGGCACTATATACCCACATAAACGCATTCACAAAACCTCATCGATTTCACCAGATCACACTACACAGAACCAAATCGACCATATCTGCATCAACAAAAAGTTCAGGAAGACGGTGGGAGATGCGTGAACCAGGAGAGGAGCTGACATAGCATTCGATCATCACTCGCAAGTCGCCAAGATGAAATTAGAACTTAAAAAGCACTGGACAACGGGGCGGATAACATCACAAAAGTTTAACACGGCTTTTTTAGGATACTGACAAACTCAACGAATTCAGGATAGCTCTCAGCAATAAGTTCCAGGCTTTTCATGACCTGCTCAGTGGAGAGCAACTGGAAGGAGATAAAAGAGGCAATTACTTCAACATGTCATGAGATTCTGGGCCACAAGAAGCACCATCACAAGGAATGGATCACTGTTGAAACACTGGATAAGATTGAGGAAAGGAGGAAGAAGAAGATGGCAGCAATCAGTACCAGCCTAACAAGAGCAGAACAAGCCAAGGCACAAGCCGAATATACAGAAGTAAACAGGCAAATGAGGAGGAGCATCAAAGCCGACAAACGTAAATATGTGGAAGATTTATCAATGACAGCGGAAAAGGCTGCAAGAGAAGGAAACATGAGACAACTGTATGATACAACAAAGAAACTCGCTGGAAATTACCGCAAACCTTAACGACCAGTGAAAAGCAAGGAAGGCAAAGTAATCAACGATATTGAAGAACAACGAAACAGGTGGGTAGAACACTTCAAAGAACTCTTGAATCGACCAGCTCCACTGAAGCCACCCAACATCGAAGCAGCACCTACAGACCACCCAATCGATGTTGACCCACCAACAATTGAAAAGATCAGCGTGGCTATTAGACAAATCAAGAGCGGCAAAGCAGCAGGACCAGGCAACATTCCAGCAGAGGCACTGAAAGCAGATGTAGCAGTAACTGAAAAGATACTCCACATTCTCTTCAGTAAGATTTGGGATGAAGAACAAGTACTAACAGACCGGAAAGAAGGACACCTGATCAAAATACCAAAGAAAGGCGATCTCAGGAAAGGGTGATCTAGCTTCGATTGACTCATGATTTCAACTATAAAATTACTAAAATCTCCACAAAACCCCCTCCTGAAAATTACTTTTCTTTTGAAAATTATCTATCTAGTATTTTTTTGAAAAATTATCCATCTTCTTGGCCATAACACTTTGTATTTCAATAGATACGACTGATGTTTATGACAACGAGTTTATAAAAACAAAACATAAGCAGTTTCTGAATTTCTTTTCTGGTGTTACATTTATTAGGATATCACACTATGTCATAAAATTTGATCTCAGTTTCTACTCATTTATTGAATAATATGTGATTACTGTAAAGTCAATGAATTAGAAGAAACTCTTGTTATTTAGTTATCTTAACTGTACAGATAAACCTTTTTATTTGTATAAAATTCAAAATGAATTATGTTGAATGAAACTGGAAACTTTTGAACTCAGAGACCAGACGATAATAGCTAGATCAATTAAAGATTATTAGGATGGTCAAGACTTTCTTTGAGCGTTGTTTATAACGAATACAAAACAAAATTTGTCTGTTCAACCCAGGTAATCTAAAACGGACTAATTAATAACTTATTTACCATTATTGTACGTTTGTTAGTTACTACGTTTTTTGATAACATCTAAAATTGTCCACTTCTATAAACATTATATTGGCTGTTCACCTGACAGGAAACGATTTATAGCGAGCTTTTTTGTATATTAGAAACTAATAATAATTTGTACATATACAGACAAATGCAATATTTACACAGATGGTTGAGCTCAAACACTTGACCCTGAATACTGTGAGATCATTATCAGTGTGAAATTTTTCTTCTTCGCTTCTTCCAATTGTTTTGGTTGTATGTTAACAGTTTTTGTGTTTTGTTTTCAGACTGAAATAAGTGAAACACGCAACCATATTACCACAAAACTCGAATGAACAAATGAGATCACATGTTCTAATCGACAACTGAATTGATTAAATATATTACTTATTAATTAAAGTCAAAGTATTCAAACTGATTAACTTGATACCGGTTTAGACAAACACTAGAGATGATTCTTGATGGAAGTAGGCATATACTTGGAAATTTTTATCTTTTTAATTCACAACATAGGAAATTTCTTATGGACTGAATTTCTGAGTGATTAGTCAAATTTTCTATGATTAGATCATCTCTGTATCACAAAACTATATTAATCAGTTTACCGATTTTCTGATATTTTTCCTACCACTCGTACATGGTACAGGTACTTCATTCCTATCTTTGACAGTTAAACAAATCATCGTAGTTATACAAAATTAAGTTGGTGAATATTTTGATTCCCCTATGCTATGATTCATTAACTGCACATTCTAGGTTTCTGATAAAAAAATTTTTAGTGGTTACAATTTCTAAATGAGAAATCCGCCATTTGTGATTAGGAACAATAGTTTTTTCTAAAATTCATTGAAATTCTTTAATGGGAGTCAGACAATGATAACTAATTACATATATATGGCCTGCAAAATGTCACTGTGCCCTAGACAAATCATTCGACAGTCGGATGACTGAATATTGAACAGATCATCGATCCCTGTCAAAGTCAGGGATAAGCAGCGCGCATCGTACACCATGGACTGACCCATGCGGTTGTGGTCACATTTTCGCTTGTACCTACTCTAACTAATATATTTCTGTAGTAACCCTTTATGTTATACGGTACCTTGATATGATGAAGGGGTATTTCACGTTAGGTGCTGACCGCAAGGTGTGACTTCGAAATTAGCTGTTGGTCACACCTTTCCCTCAATCATTTTCCAGTGTAATCATTCACGTAGATGATCCATGTCAAATGATTCTTCGAATGATCCTCGACCATGACAGGGATCGATGATCTGTTCGATATTCACTAACCCAACTGGTGGATGATTCGGCTAGGGCTCAGTGAAATTTCACTGAATATTTAACGAAAATCCAATTAAAACTTTCTATTGGATTTTATTAAAATGTTAAATCTGTATGAGAAGGTGAAATTATAAATTTCTATAGTATTTTAAATAAGTTCAAATACAAAAGTACAAATAAGTACAAACACAAAATTCTGTCATAATAATTATAACAAAAATGTATTGAAGACAATGCCATTGAAACACCTGAAATCTTCTTGACTAAATAAAAAATATATTATACATTTACAAACTAATTTTTAGAACTTCTACAAGAATATTATCAGAAAGGGTTTTGTGGGTAGTTGAGATCACGAATCAATTGAAGCTAGACAGCCATGGAAAACACGAAAGCACTGGACGGCCGTTTCATCCTATTGTGGGACTCCTCAACGGTGCGCATCCACGATCCCGCCTCGCGACATTCGAACCCAAGACCTACCAGTCTCGCGCCAGAGCACTTAATCGATAGACCACTGAGTCGGCATCTGACGGTGTTAATGCGAAATGGCCTTAAAGCAGTGCTTCCAGGTTTTCCGTGGTGGTCTAGCTTCAATTGATTCATGATCTCAACTATCAAAATTCTACAAGAATAATTGGATAGATTTACTAATGACAGTATACAAATTGAGTAAATTCAGAAGAAAGAATAATCATTCGTTAGATTGTATGTGAAAATTATATTTGAAATAATCTTAGAGATTGAAATTTAAATAATTCCAACGTTTCGTCCAGCTAACCTGTCTGGACTTCTTTAGAGTAAATTACTTACTTACTTACTTACGCCTGTTACCCCTCGTCGAGGAGCATAGGCCGCTCACCAGCATTCTCCATCCAACTCTGTCCTGAGCCTTCCTTTCCAGTTCTTTCCAGTTAACATTCATCCTTTTCATATCTGCTTCTATTTCCCGGCGTAGTGTGTTCTTTGGCCTTCCCCTTTTCCGCTTCCCTTCACCATTCCAAGTTAGGGATTGAGTCGTGATGCACATTTGTGATTTCCTTAATGTATGTCCGATCCACTTCCAACGTCTTTTCCTAATTTCCTCTCCAGCTGGAAGCTGGTTTGTCCTCTTCCATAAAACGCTGTTGCTGATAGTATCCGGCCAATGGATGTTGAGTATTTTGCGTAGACAACTGTTTATAAATACTTGTACCTTCCTGATGATGGTCGTAGTAGTCCTCCACGATTCAGCTCCATACAGTAGGACTGTCTTGACGTTCGTATTGAAGATTCTCACTTTGAAATTAGTTGAGAGTTGTTTTGAGTTGCACATGTTCTTCAATTGTAGAAATGCTTCCCTTACTTTGCCAATCCTCGCCTTTACATCTGCATCCGATCCTCCTTGTTTATCAACGATGCTCCCCAGGTACTTGAATGTTTCCACCTCTTCCAGAGTTTCGCCATCAAGTGTGATTGGGTTGGTGTTCTCCGTGTTGCATTTGAGAATCTTGCTTTTTCCTTTGTGAATGTGGAGGCCTATCAATGCAGAGGCTGCTGCTACATTTGCTGTCTTCATCTGCATTTGTTCGTGTGTATGAGAGAGGAGGGCTAGGTCATCTGCGAAGTCCAAATCATCTAATTGATTCTGAGAAGTCCATTGTATTCCATATTTCCTTTCAGATGTCGAATTCTTCATAATCCAGTCAATCACTAGAAGGAAGAGGAATGGGGAGAGTAGACAGCCTTGTCTGACTCCGGTCCTTACTGGAAATGCATCTGTCAGCTGTCCTCCATGCACCACTTTGCATTGTAGTCCATCATATGAGTTCTGGATAATGTTGACAATCTTTTCAGGAACTCCATAATGTCGAAGAAGTTTCCATAATGTTCTCCTATCCACACTGTCAAACGCCTTCTCATAGTCGATAAAGTTGACGTATAGTGATGAGTTCCACTCAACTGATTGTTCAACGATGATCCGTAGTGTCGCAATCTGATCCTTACGGAATCCAGCCTGATTGATCCCTAAGTTCGGCGTCTACTGCGTCTTTCATCCGATTCAGCAGCACTCTGTTGGAAACTTTCCCTGGTACTGATAACAAACTGATGCCTCTGTAGTTCTCACATTTGCTCAGATCTCCTTTCTTTGGTATCTTGATGAGATATCCTTCTTTCCAGTCCATTGGCACTTGCTTCTCTTCCCAAATCTTCTTGAATAGAAGGTGAAGCATGTTTGCAGTTATTTCAATGTCTGACTTCAGTGCTTCTGCTGGTATATTGTCAGGTCCTGCCGCCTTCCCACTTTTGATTTGTCTGATGGCCATCTTTACTTCGATCGTTGGTGGAGTGACATCTATAGGAAGGTCAGTGTGTGCTGCTTCGATGTTCGGTGGATTCAATGGGGCTGGTCTATTCAGCAGTTCCTCGAATATTCTGCCCATCTTTTACTCTGTTCTTGAATCTCAGTGATTGTCTTTCCTTTTTGTCCTTGACTGGTCTCTCTGGTTTGCTATATTCTCCCTGCCAATTTCTTCGTTGTATCATATAGTTGTCTCATATTCCCTTCTCTTGAAGCTTTTTCCGCCGTCGTTGCTAGTTCTCCCATGTATTTTTGCTTGTCGACCTTAATGCTTTTCTTCACTTCCCTGTTTGCTTCTGCGTAGTCTGCTTGTGCTTTGACTTTCTCTGCTCGTGTTCGGCTGTTGTTAATTGCTAGTTTCTTGTTCTTCCTTTCTTGAATTTTGTCCAGGGTTCCCATAGAGATCCATTCCTTGTGATGATGCTTCTTAGGGCCAAGAACCTCCTGACACGTTGAAGTTAGTGCTTCTTTTATCCCTCTCCAGTTGTCCTCCAAAGTAGTTTCTTGTTCATTCAGTAGATCCTGTAGAGCTTGGAACCTGTTGTTGAGAGTTATCTTGAATTCATTGAGCTTGTCAATATCTCGAAGGAAGGTTGTATTGAACCTTTGTAGTGCTGTTTGTTCAGTTGTCCAGTCTTTCTTTAGCTTCAGTCTCATCTTGGCCACAACCAGGTGGTGATCTGAAGCTATGTCAGCTCCTCTCCGGGTTCTCACATCTTCCATTGATCTTCGGAATTTTTTGTTGATACAGATGTGATCTATCTGGTTTTCTGTGGTGTGGTCCGGTGAGATCCATGTAGCTTTGTGTATGCGCTTGTGTGGGAATATTGTGCCGCCTATAACCAATTTGTTGAATGCACATAGGTTTGCAAGTCTCTCCCCATTTTCATTTCTCTCTCCTAATCCATGTCGTCCAATTACATCTTCATATCCTGTGTTGTCCACTCCAACTTTAGCATTTAGATCTCCCATCAGGATGGTGAGGTCCTTTCGTGAGCACTTCTCTATAATTGATTGCAGCCTCGAGTGGAACTGATCTTTATCATCGTCGTTGCTATCATTGGTGGGTGCATAACATTGGATAACGTTCATTGTGATCCCCTCCTTCTTTGTTCTGAATGATGCTTTGATTATCCTGGGTCCATGAGATTCCCATCCCACAAGTGCATTTCGTGCTTCTTTGGACAGCATTAGAGCAACTCCCTGAGTGTGTGGAGCATTTTCCCCTTCGTGACCGGAGTACAGCAGCATCTCTCCTGTACCTAGCCTTTGTTGTCCAGTTTGTGTCCAATGGGTTTCGCTGATTCCGAGTACTGCCAAGTTGTATCTCCTCATTTCCATTGCTATTTGGCTGGTCTTTCCTGTCTCCCACATTGTCCGGACGTTCCATGTACCTATAAAGAGTGTTGCTCTGGTTGTTGGAAGGTGCATCGGTCTCGTGACTTCCGAAGAATTTCGGCTTTCATCATGAGACGTCATAATTATTCCTTGAACTCGGAGGGCAGAGTTTAAATGGTTTGAATTATTTTTTCTGGTTAGCGTTTTTTTAGCGAGTTAGCTTTTCTACGGGATGGGGTCGCTAACCCCATGCCCAACCCTCCTCCTTTGTGTGGGCTTGGGACCGGCAATAACTCTAGAAGAGCTACAGGCGGAGTTTTAGAGTAAATTAGATTATTTATAATTTATTAGAAGATTTTGTTATATTCCTAAATAGAGAATTAAAGTCCTAGAAAAAAAATCGTCAGATTTATTTATTTCATCTTTATAATAATTTTAAATACCATTTAGTTTCTATATAAAATCTTGTATGATACAGTAATGAAATAACTGTAGAGGTTTCCTATTGATTTTACTACAATCGAATATCTAACTTCAATTGATCATTTCATCCATTCAGTGATGTAATAATTGTGCATATTGCAATAGTTGTGTAATGAGTCACAATAAAATGGTCGTTGAACAATTAATTAGTGAAATGTTATAGCATGTATTATGAATTTCATTATCAATTACTATATTTAAATAACTAACTACTACCACACCCATCATCAAAAAGGTACAAGTATTTATAAACAATTGTCTACGAAAAATACTCAATGTCCGTTGACCGGATACAAACAGTTACAGACTATTATGGAAGAGAACGAATCGGCTTCCATTTGAGAAGGAAATTAGGAAAAGACATTGGAAACGGATAGGACATACATTGAGAAAATTATCAAACTGCATCACGAAGCAAACTCCGACTTGGAATCGTGAATGGAAACGGAAAAGTGAAAGGTTGAGAAATACACTACCCCGAGAATTGGAAACAGACATGAATAAGATGAATAGCAACTGGAAACAAGTGGAAAGAATTGCCCAGGACGGAGTTGGATGTAGAATACTGGTGATCAGCTTATGCTCCTCCATGAGGGTAACAGACGTAAGTAACTAACTAATTAAATATTTAGATGAGAATAATATGATATATTTTCAACTCTGTTAGATTATCATCAAAATTCATATTACATATGCCACCTTATTAATGACGATAACGGTTAATATTGATAATAATAATAACAACAATAGTGAGACCAATGAAAACAACACAAATAAATAATCCTTCTTCATACTACTATCATTATTAGTAATGAATACATTTTAATTTTTCTTTTTCGTTTCAACTGTCACTTATTAATAGATTTATTTATCTATTTAAAGAAAAAAACGTATGTAGAAATAGGTGAGCTATCTGTCAATCAAATAAATGAGTATCAATGGTAGTAACACATAGATGTCACGTGATTTTATGTAAACACATTCCATTTTGTATTTGTATACATGATACATTTTAATCAACAAGTAGTCTATTCTACATGTTTAATTCTTCTTTTTTTTATTCTACTGATGTTGTTATTTTCTTTTTGTATCTTTGTAATTGTATAAAAAGAAAAGAAAAAAAAACATTTTGTGTTCTATTTAAGAAATTTTTTAAAAAAGAGTAAATTATTGATGTATTTCCAGTTTGTTTCTTGCATGAATTGAATTGGAATTTCATTTACTTAATATTATCACGTAACTAAAATTACCTTCCATATTTATAAGATCCTTATATATAGTTGAAATCATGAGTCAATTGAAGCTAGATCACCATGGAAAACCTGGAAGCACTGAACGGCCGTTTCATCATATTGTGGGACTGCTCAACAGTGCGCATCCACGATCCCGCCTCACGAGATTCGAACCCAGGACCTACCAGTCTCGCCCCAGAGCACTTAATCGATAGACCACTGAGCCGGCCGGCATCCAACGGTGTTAATGTCTAACTTCTACCAATTCACGAAATTGAACAACCATTTCACCAGTGTCTTCAGTGAGTTGATATCTCACAACAGACCTGATTGAACTCCACTGGTTACTGCTCCTCACTAGAACTCCAGGAAATACCTCATGGAACCAGTCACTAGTGAGCATATGATAAGGGGGTTGTTTGTGGAGATTTTTAGTAATTTT
>NW_017385987.1:59948-89431 GCF_000237925.1 Schistosoma mansoni | reverse complement strand
AACCTGGAAGCACTGGTGGTCTAGCTTCAATAGACTCATGATTTCAACTATATATAAAAATTACTAAAAATCTCCACAAACAACCCATTTATAAGATCCGTTAACTTCTTTTTTTCTTAAATTTACTTTAGAATGAATTTCTTGTAGCCTTAGTGTGAAGCAATGATATATGGAACTAATTAAGTCGAGAGTAGAAACAGTATCTTAACAATGACATTGGATGAGAATCATTATGTGTTTAAAAAATGGATCACTGAGTTCTGAATCAATCGCCTAATATTATCGCTCTTTCTAAGATACCATAGACTACTCGATTGGAACATCTATAGGGTAACGAGTCAGTCAGTCAGCTACAACGTAGGACCAGGCACATATATGCATTGGTCCTAGTTGCCATAACCTCGTTAGCACAACAAGATGAACACCAAATTCATAGAAGTAGTTGAATTAGTGGTGGTAATATATAAAACAAAGGTTGTATATAGGGATATAGTACAGGAAGAAAGACAGATATGAAGCAATTTTAATCTCATAGTTTAAGGGAAGACAAGGAGTGTATCGATTCTGAGCCATGTCACCTAGAGTCTCCAACCATTGGTTACGATAGTCACGCGGACCCCAACCAAGTAATCTGCATCTACCAACATGGCTTGGTCTATAAGTTAGTGAATTCAAGCACTGATGTCACGTTTTCGTTTGATTATTATTATTATTATTAATGGCTTTATTCAATATTATAATCTGGTACAATATAGAATTGCTCCTAACTCTCTCCCAACCATCCCCTACACTAGCCAGCATAGCGCGTCGTAGTAGTCAGTGTTAAGGCATACGTAACACGTGGCCCAACCACCTCAATCGATGAAGATTTATGATCTCATCAACTGATTTACCATCACTCCCTAATACCCTGTGTCCAACCTCATTAATACTTACCCAGTGATCCCAACAGATGCGAGCAATATTTCTAAGGCATCTGTGGTCAAATACTAGTAACTTATGAGTATCTTCTACTCTTAATGGCCATGTTTCACAGCCGCAAAGTAGAGCTGAACGAACTGCTGCGCAGTATACTCGTCCCTTAACTGTTAGACGGATATCTCATCTTTGCCATAGGTGACGTAAGTTGGCAAAAGCCAAATAAGCTTTTTGAATCCTTGCTGAGATTTCGTCAGGCAAAAATCCATTAGGACTGATCAAACTTCCAAGATAAGGGAAATTGTCGACTTCGCTCTCTATCCTTAGTTCGGGTGTTGACGCATGCCACTCCTGAAGCAACAATTTTCATTTAGAGGGAAAGAAACGCATTTCAAATATCCTGGCATTGTTGCTCAGTTCTAACAGAAGACTCTGCATTTTGCCAGCGTCTTCACCAAACAGGACTATGTCATCTGCGTATTCTAAGTCGATAAGTGGACCTCCTGGTAGGAGATCAATTCCTGAAAATTCAGTCGACGAGAATGTTATTTCCAGCAATAGGTCTATAATGAAGTTAAACAAAAATGGGGATAGTGGACAGTCTTGACGGACACCACTTGAGGTTGTAAAGTCAGATGACAGTTCGCCATAAGCTCTCACTCGACTGGTAGTGTTTGAGTAAAAAGCCTTCACAAGGTTTATGTACTACTGAGGTACACCTTTTATTGACAGACACTGACACAGAACCTCCCAGTCTACAGAGTCAAATGCTGCTTTTAAGTCAAGAAAAACTAGGGTTAGGACTGTACAATGATGAGTAGTCTCAAAGTTAAATGAAGTACTGATCCAATTTTCTCTGGTTAATAATGGTTCGTTTTGATAATAATCGTTCATCATAAAATTCCTCTTTCAATTATAAAGAATCTACCTATCCATCTAAAATCCAATTCCTTTTGATTAATATAGCTATCAGAATGTGTTCTCTTGATAACAAATCTCATTATTGTATTTGATTTTCAATACTGACCAAATTTTATTGATCATGTAATATTTCGAATACATCTGAGTGGTTAAATCATTTTAATTTCGACTATTAAATAAAAGATTAGGATCCTACTCCACCTGAACATACTCACCGAATAGCATATATTCAATTACCATGCTTAATGTTTTGACTATTTGTTCATTAATGCGATAATTGTTTTCTTTGTGTTATCAATGACTGTCATTATATTATAATTGGTTAGTTTCCAAAATTAAGCATCTGCGTAATAGCTATGACTAAAGAAAATGAATACTGTTGAAGTGTTTTAATTCCCTGTTGTTAATATTCGGGAATGAGACTAATTAGTCTGTCTTGCTATGTTCATCTTTTAAGTAGATTGCATCGACAAAACGTTTGGTGGTAAGTTGTGGTACATGTGATATTTTTGAAGGATAAGATACTGGGTTTTAGTCTCAATGTGAAAATGAACATTAAAATCCGGATAGATATAGTCGGTGAGCTCCAGATAAAATAAAATTTACTCACCAGACTCTACTACTAGCTATACATCGGATATACTGGGATCGAACATTCCTTAGTCACTGAATCAAATTATCAATGTCACGAACAATTTGAAGCAGTAACTTTATAGTCAATAAGTTGTCCTTTAATTATAGACAGCTTATATGACAATAATTCGTATAACGTATCCATCAGTACATGCTGAAAACTTTCCTATAAATTAATTTTTCTGTATCCATGTTTGATCATAACAGTATTGTCACCACAGAAAACATGCTCTTTTTCCCTTAGTAAACTAAAAGGTTAATTAAAGGGGAAATGAAAGACACTTAGACATAAAATGACAGTAGTTAATTACCCCAAAATGTCAATAAGACAGTGTATACTAAAATAATAACGTTTTACATGAATACCCAAATTAAACAATACAAAACTGTACATCATTTGAAGAGAAATGAGACAAAATTGCTTTAAAAAAAACTCATTTTCCATTATCTGTCAATCAAAGTGGATCGAATTAATTTTTAATCAATTTGATGACAGAGCAACAGGATAAGATAAATGGTATGTACTTTTAAAATTCATAAAACAATGGAAGTTTATCAATGGTATTCACTTCAATGAACAACTTTAGTGATTTACTGGAAAATTGATTGTCGTAACATCGAAAATGTTACTCGGAGATTTTTGTCACTTCATTCTCTATTTTTTACAAACAGATTCACATAGGCTATTCAACTTAAAAGTAGTGTGAAATGCATTGTCTAAATGATCTTTTATTCGCGAATATCCGATCAAACATTAGATTGATAATAGGTATTCTCTTCGATCCATTTAAGCAATCTATCATTATCAAGTGAGTTTTCTCTATTAAAACAGTGACTAGATCTCGAGAAGTAGACGTCTGTTTAAATATACTGAATGAGTGGCATAATAATTAAGATATATTAACCTGTGTCAAGTATTTCTGACATTTTAGTAAAGTTTGTTTAAATGACTTGAATTTTCTGATACATGTGAGAATGCTAATGTTCTTTAGTATATTTATTTAGACGTACTATGTTGACCATGATGAAATAGCTGTAGTAATCTATTAAATTAGTATGTTTTCATACTCTTAGGAAAAATGGAACTATCGATTGGAATAAAACAAAGATAAATCAGAGTGTTGAATCCGAAATTAAAAGATCCTACAATGTTGAAATAATTTCTTCCGTAAATTGTTATAATGTATGTGAAGATTGAAAATTCGGTGTTCCTGGGACCATAATTTCAATTTTTTCCTTTTGGAACTGATAAAACTAAAAATGATACACGAATAAATATGTAGTTGAGTGTGTGTATATGTTGATTTAGTCCAAATAAAACAGTAAGAACAAGTTTATATTATAAATCTTATCTAACTATTATAGGCATAAGTATATGTTAGGGACTAGCCAATCAGAATGGAGAACGTGACTTATACGCTTTCGTACGAAATTCAAATATAATGTAAAACAAGCAGTAGAAACATATTTTTATACTGCTAAAAACGTTTGAGATAATGGCTAAAGGTTATTTTATGCAACTAAAAACTAGAAATCATGGTTTAAACATACAAAATACTTAATTATGTCTTTTTAAATAGTATATAACAAGCAAACCAACACTATCTCTAAGTCCTAATCATAAACCTTCAATCCTGAGAAAAAACCTAGTGGCGCTATGTTTAAGAATGCCACATAAATTTTCAAACGAAATTGATTGATCCATATGATTACAGATCATTGTTACATGATATCTGAAGTCAATTTGCGGTGAAAACACTAATCCTAAACTCAAAATTCTAGCCTCAACTAAGAATAATGAGGGGACTCTATAATGTTTGAAAATATGAAGAGTTTATATCCATCATGAAAGATTTATATCTCGTTTTTTTCAAGTTACAGACAGATTAGCCTGTAAAGGGTATTAATAGATTTATCAATTGTGTAAAGTGTGTCTACACTCTAAAATATTATTGTCTCTACAATCGATTGATCACTGGGTCGTTATCAATGTCATATGTATCAGGTCCTTCGTATTGAAGATCGAATCCTATCGACCACGTTGCAATGTGGCTACCAGTCTAGGTGACTCGACATTGAGTGCACTATGTTGAGATAAGATAGTGGTTGGAAGTGGTCAACAGAAAACCCTGGTCCTAGATTTCGTGCTAATTGGCACTCATCAGCAAGTTGTACTTGTAATCTTGGGGGAACTGATGCTGTCTGACGGATTCGATCCGGTATCACCCAGCTTCACAGTCAGAGACGTTATGACTGAGCCATCAGGGCTTTGACTGTTCTCCTGTAGGACTGAGATGTATTGACAATTGACTGATGAAATTTATTTTTCTTTTTATCAATCTAGTCGCATAGGAATATAAAGTTTGAGTTGTATAAAGATGTTCATGATCGTACTTACATGTAACTCTTTGGCTATGCATCACTGAACAGCATCCTACCAAGGATACCTTCTCAAACTAAACAATAAAACAGTTACAGCTCAATAGTTTACTTGTACCAGGAACAACAAAAGAACCTGCTTAATGATGAAGCAGTCTAAATATTGTGCTTTTTTTCATGGTTGAATACAATTTATTTTGACAGGCATACATTAAGGAGAGAAAGTAAGGAATTTAAAAATTACAATAAACTTATCAGTTATATAACATTTAGAAATATGGACGAAAGCAACCATCTATACATAATACAAGCATAGCAGTTGTTAGTTTCACTAGTGACTCTTTGATTAGTTGTTAACGAATTAATGGTTTAAATAACTTTCGGTAGGATTATTTATATAAATATAAACTTCAAAAAGACAATGAAGGACAAAAAACAAGCTATTAAGGTATATTAATCACCGATGAATAATTTTAAATGTTATGATGTTTATAGAATTTTACAAAGGTATCCAAATTTGCGATATGTAATTTCATGTGTATTAAGAACAAGTAGAGGTGATCTGTTAAATAAATACACGAACTAAGCTACCATAATAAGCAAAGATAGTTAGTGGCCAGTAGTGAAATCCACGACGCGCATTTCGTCCTACTTTAGACTCGTCAGCTAGATGTACCTGCATCTCAAAGTTGATGTTCACTCTGGGACTCTGAGATGCAGGTACATCCGGCTGACGAGTCCCGAATAGGACGAAACGCGCGTCAAACTGGATTCCACTGCTAGTCACTAACCATCTTTGCTTATAAAGCTTGTGACTTCAGGCAATATCGAGGCAGTCGGCACAGTATGCACATATGCCAACAAGAGACTGATCAATTTCCGACCAAAATAACAATGGGAAGATACAAGTAAATAACACCAATTGAATTTAAGCTACCATAAATTTTAATAAAATTTAGCAAGATATTTTAAAACCTGATCACATGTTGAAACTTGTTTATGGAGATAAGGCAATGCAAGAATCTTCAACTATAAACTTGAAGCTATTTTGATTGTCAGTTTATTACTTAATAGTTTCGACTCTTAACAATGTGCATCAACCACTCAAAACCTAGTCGATCCCAAAACTCGTAGGTTTCACGACAATCACTACTTAGTCCATGAAACTATAACTTTAAATGTATATTCAGAACTCCAGTTACTGTACTACATAACGTAGTCCTGATCTAGTGTGATAGGTGAGCTGGTACTTCATTCTGGATTTGGTTGAATCAACTAGTTACAAATCCGTGCATTAGCTTTCAATGATCTGTCTTGATATTTTAGTCTAGAACTACAAAGCTTTCTAGTGGATCCTGGTTTCTATTGCCTTCTACAGGATGCTACAGTCTATCGAAATAATTACCTTCACAATTTGTGAAAATCTCAACAAAACCCACCTTAATACACCAATACATTTATCTATGTTTAAATATTCTACAATAAGTGTATTGAAAAAAATTCATTTTTAACATTTCAATATGCAACAGTGCTTTGATCTGTCAATCAAAGCATCATCCGTCGACAGATATCACAAGTGGGTTTTTTTTCCAAAATTTCACCGGATATACAAAATACCTCTCACTATCTATCCGTTAGAAATATATATTGCCTTTTCTTTCACACATATAAGGGTATATATTTTCCCACAAATTATATTTCTAAAACAACGTAGCAGCGTTAAAATGAGCGAGAAATGAACAAATAGCTAAATAAACTACTTATTAAGGAATAAAGTCCATTCAGGTTTATTTCCGTCCAGTGTAACGCTTCAGAATATTGATAGCTTTACTACTACTACTACTCATAATAATAATAATAGTAATAAAAATAATAATATGATGATAGTACGTATAACGATGACGTCCTGTGAAGTGTGTTCAATCTTATTCTCTTATTCAAAATTTTCAATAGAACTAGGCAATTTATTTAAAATTTTTGGAGAATAATAAGTGGAGTATGAAATATGCATAGTAGTTGGTTTTTACTACACAGTAATGAGGTGAGAAATGAACACTAGTTACTGGAGTACACTTTGAATGACAGTTCTTTGTCTTTTAGCTCTTTCTTATGCGTACTGTACTTCTACTCCAAATATGAATATGTAAATAAATAGATTTGTTACAGAATGGAACTGAAAGTATATCTGACATGTTTTCCTCCCATAAGTTGTCAACCTTATTTGACGATTAATTTTAGAAAAATTTTTCAGCAATTATTGACGTTTCTTAGGGAGATTGGAATAATAATACTGTAATGAGGTTTCCGATAATTATTTTTAACAGTTAGATTCATGTGTCTATGTAAGCTAGACCGCCTCTGAAAACCTGGAAGAACTGAACGACCGTCTCACCCTAGTATGGAACTCCACAGAAGTGACCATCTACGATCCCTCGACTCGAACTTAGGAGCTTCGGTCTCGTGAGCGAACGCTTAACCTCTAGACCACTGAGCCGGCATCCAACGGTTTTAACAAAGTAATACTCATATGTTCATTTCATAGACAGTTAATTGTATTACAAGTGAATTCTATGACGTGATTAGAAAACAAGAATTTTACATGATTGTATATCACAGACCTTTACTGTTGTTATTATTATTGACAGCTTGAAATAGTTTAAAAACAAAATATTATTATAACGTTTACATAGCCATCATGTTTTTAACTTGGATGTATCAAGAAAAAACTAACTTGCTAAGGATTGTGTATATTGTGAAGCCTGAGTATCTTGCATTCGATCCAATATAAAGTTTTTTAGCTTGTATTGTTAAACGCTTGTTGGATTTCTTAACTCTTTAAGTCATTGATGTTCATTTGTGTGAATATTTGATTTAGTGAGTAGAAGAAACCTATCATTAACCTTGTCGATTTATCCTGATTGATCAAGGTGATTGAGATCTTCTTGGTAAGAGTTATGTTATAATAAAGTATTATCTAGACATTCAAAAATAGATTAATATACGAGGGTACTGGGTTCGAGTCCCAGAGTGAACATCAACTCTGAGATGCACGTACATCCAGCTGATGAGTCCCAAATAGGATGAAACGCGCGTCAAACTGGATTCCACTGCTAGCCAGTATCCATCTCTGCTTACCATGCTTATGAATTAAGACTATATCGAGGCAATACGCACAGTATGCACATATGTCAATTAGAGACTGACCAGTTACAGTCCTAACACATCGATGGGAAGATTCAAACAAACAATACTAAGTGAATTTAGATTAATATACATTTTAAATTTTGAAAGCTTAATTTAAACATACTTTCGTTAATGAATACTAAATACTCTATACTATAATAACGGTAACTGATCGAATATACCGATATATTTGGTGAAAGACAGAAGTCAACAGAAAAAAGAATTGTCATTATCAAGCATATATGCAATCGGATACTGTCAAGTGGTCTACTTTGTCAGTGGTCAGGAGTCAATTGATTACAGCAAGCATCAATTACATTGTGAAGGTTTGAATTTTCCCATTGTTGATCTTAAGGACTGGAATAGATCATTCTGTATTAGTGCACGTACATCCTAAGAGGATTGTCTATAAATTGTCCTTTAGGCACAAGTTTTATTAAAGTTTATCTAACATCAACACTGGAATGCGGATACATCTATCTGATGAGTCTGAAATAGAATGATTTTCTTCCGGAATTTATTGCTAGATATAATTCAACCTTACTAAAACTATCCATCACATTAAATGTGCTTACATTAATACATTTGTTTACGATTAAAGAATAAATTGTAGTCAGAGTCTTAGAGACACTCATGAATCTTTCTTATTATCCTCCTTATTTACTTATGTAAATGAAAATATGTTTTACATAGTTTGCCACTCCAAAGTATTTGTTAAACCAGTGTAATTATGAAAATGTCTCTAGTTGGTTCATAATTCATACTTCAGACCTACGTCTCTTTTATCTCGCTCACAACACTGCAAAATGATTCTATCGGCTTTGTTTCAACGATGTAAAACTTTCTGATCTGGATGTTATAATTGTAATTTTTTACCCGATGTCCTAAACATTGATTGTCAAGTTCACTGAGGTCATTCTCTACTCTTCTCTTGCAACGATAGGCGTAAATGTTAGACATAAATCTATCAACGACTGGATTTCGTAGTCTTATAAATCATCCTTCCTACCTTCTGTTTTCATCCATCCTTTGAAAATCTAGCAATAAGAAAGACATTTGAGTTAATGAAAACGTATATGTAGCTTAAAGAAATACAACAACTATGGTGTGAATAAGTTTTAAAAGTTTATAGAAATTACACGGTTCACTGTAAGCAATGAATACTTTCGTATGAATTAAGCCATCTTTGTAGAACAACGAAATGTTTTCAAATAATATAACAGCGACATAACTCGTTATACTCATACTGTTAAACAATGGCATTATAGTAGAATAATTGAAAAATTATGATCGTTTACTAAATAATATGAATAAGAGTTATATAGTTGTGGTTGAAAGTTATCTACGGGGAACACTGGACATAAATTTCGTGCTATTCCAGACTAGTCAGCAAGGTATACATGTAATCTTTAGGAAACAGACTCTCATTAGAGGATTTGATCCCCTATTATCCAGCTTCAAAGTCAAATACATTACCATTGGGCTGTTCGACACGTAACCGGACATTTTTAGAACTGAAATGTAATTAGCTTAGTCGATAGAATTTGATCAGCACTAAAGAAGAACTTAATATACATCACATTAGTTAGCACTCAGAGATTAATCAGTTTTTAACAAACAGCATTTTATGGATTCAAGTGTTCCGAATAGAGTTTTTTAAACATGGATTGCGATGGCTTCAGCTATGTGCAAAAGACGAACTCGTAAACCATGCGGCAAGTTTGATAGAATATCGTTCCTTTTTATTTGTCAAATGCCAAAATAAGAGTTTTTTAAGATTTAATGTTAATTAACTGTGACTGGTTATAAGTGGATAAAATTGCAGATTATAATAACTACTCCGCTATAACTAAACTATACATAATGCTTAGTTGACTATTGAAATATTTGAAACGTAGTGTAATGACAACACTTACTAAAGTTCAATATTAATTTATATCCTATGTTTATCTTTCAGACTTGGAGAAATAATCGAATATATCAAAATAATACTATCCGTAGTCCACTCAATAAATGAGTTAATTATTAGTATAAGAAGTTTATTTTACAAAATTTAGGGTAAGTCAATCTTATCACCTTCAAAATATTCGCATTTTGTTGAATGACAAATGATTTTTCTCCATTTGTATTGTTTAAATTACTCTATAGGAGATAGGCTTTTTAATTCCTTTATCGTTACAAACATGATCAATTCGTATTTTAGTGAAAGAAATAACAGAAGTGCAAACTGTAGTGTAGTGAACGAGAACACAAGTGGAGATAATAGAATGTATTTGAATCCAAAATTACAGAACGTTTTAGTAAAATATGAGAACCATACAGTATATACTTTATTTGCAAAACGTCAATCAGTCGTCTCAGACTTCGTTGTTCTCTTGTTTTCACACCACTCATTCTCTGTTCTCGTTGCCTTTTCTAGGATCCTCTTAATCTTCTGCCGCCAGGTATTTCACTTTCGATTGATGATACATACTACTAAAATCTATGGACAATAGTAGCACACACCACAGTAGTAATAGGGAGGGTAATCTAATGTGATGGACGATTTGTTGTGTTTAAGCTTACACAGGAAACATTCATTACTGTTACTCATAATCCTACAAATATTACAGAATTTGCAGCTGGATGACAAACTTTCTTATCTACAATTAACAAGATCATTTAGCTTTGTAAAACTATCAAACTTAGTATGTTAATTCAATCATTTATTGTAAAAATAATGTTTAAATAAACTATATTGATTAGTTCATAATGTATTTCTTGTTAAATGGTATATAACTAACATAGTAGCCTTATTTAAATCGTTCACTGAAGAACAATCTATTTAACCTCACATTTACATACTTTCCCCATACTTGACATATAATAATAATAACTTATTTATATTATTGAGTAACTCAATAATCTAGTTTCATTTATCCACAACCAATACTGTTCCACAGTCTATCTATATATATTTACTCTTCATAGTGTTCTCCTTTGTCCTTTCTTTTTCATCACTTATTTTTACCTTCTT
This sequence comes from Schistosoma mansoni, assembly GCF_000237925.1. NCBI lineage: Eukaryota > Metazoa > Platyhelminthes > Trematoda > Strigeidida > Schistosomatidae > Schistosoma > Schistosoma mansoni. The sequence continues at coordinate 78,381 of NW_017385987.1, read as the reverse complement.
TTCCTTCTAAAAAAAACAAGAAAAGAGGAGAGAAGAAATAGCTAAAGAACAAACACGAAAAATATGAAAAGAAATTAAATAAATATTGAAGTAGCATTAAGTAATTGTTTATATATATATAGATATAGGCATCAAAAAGAAATGAACAGGAGAGTAAGTAAACTCAATAACTTCTAAAGTGTTTATTTATATAGTTGTTATTCTGATTTATAACTAAATATTACACATATATACATATATATACATCAATACATCATTTATAGGGATTCGGTTGTTACTTAAATGAGTTAAATGAGTTAAATGTAGGTAAACAATAGGGAAAATATTATTATTATTGTAGTATGTATATGGGGTAATAAGGATATTTATATAAGTGTATTGGCATGTTTATGTGGGTGTATTTCTGCTACTTTTAATGCTTTTATTATAATAACCATCACCACAATGTTACCTACGTCTTTGTACGAATTCACGTACATACTTGTGGATAATCTTATTGGTTTTTCATTAGAAATTGGAAAGATATATACATACAAATATGTATATGTATCTATACAGTAATATACCCATATAATGCCTACAAAATAGTGAAGTGTTTTCATTTATCAACCACTTGTCTACAAAAAAAGGAGGAGATTATGGATAAAAGAAAGAATGAAAAAGAGAGAATAAAATGAATGAAACAAAAAATTTCCCTTTAATTGTGTATATGTTGTTCATTAAAATAACTAGGGACAATATGGAAAAAATAAAGAGGAATAATAAGTAGAAGAGAGAAAATGGTTTTACAAAAAAAACACACTTTAATATTTCCTGTAAATAATAAGGAGAATTATTCAACTTGGTAATCAACATTATTTACTCTTATACAAATAACATATTTTTGTTAAATAAAAAAACTGGTGGTACAATATTAACTGGATCAATTGGTTGTTAGTATCGAAGAGGCAGAGAAAGAAAGAAAGAGAAGAAGAAAGAACATTTTACTAATTTTACAAATTTGTGATTTTATATAGCTGAGATCATGAGTCAATTGAAGCTACACCACCATGGAAAACCTGGAAGCACTAGACGGCCGTTTATTCATTCTTCTTGATTCACATTTTGATCTTGTTAATTATTCACTTGTCAACCTTGACTGTTTTTATGTAACCATATGTGTGTACATTTCTCATTTTACTCATCACATGTCTGTAACTTATTTTTATCTGACTATAAATATCGACTAACGCTTAATTAAATCGAGTTGACTCACACGCCCTCTCCACTGAGAATCATTTCGCTTCGTTCTCTTCACTTCCCTTCCTTCGTTTCATTCCTCTGACTGTCTGTCCAGATGAATGAGTGTACAAACTATATCTTTTCAAAAATCCATTATCGTATTTGACTTATTTAATTCCGTTATACACTAATACGATCTAAGTCGATAATCATATACGAGGATAGCCTATACGTATATTTCAATAACGATAATCACACGAACGAACTGAAGTCAGATAATCGAGGGCCAGTAAAGTCATTCATTCATTTTTTTTTAAAAATATTTAATTTATAGCTAAACCATGAAAATCATTTTTTTTAAAATAAAATTTTCATTTATTTTGTTTTCAACAAATAAACATGTTATAATAAAATTCACTTAGTATTGTTTATTTTGAATCTTCCCATTCATGTTTAGGACTGCAACTGGTCAGTCTCTCATTGGTATATGTGCATACTGTGCGTATTGCCTCGATATAGCCTAAATTCACAAGCATTATAAGCAAAGATGGATAGTGGCTAGCAGTGGAATCCAGTTTGACGCGCGTTTCGTCCTATTTGGGACTCATCAGCTGGATGTACGTGCATCTCAGAGTTGGTGTTCACTTTGGAACGAAACGTGTGTCCTGGATTCCACTACCAGCCATTATCCATCTTTTATTATAAACATGTTATAATAGTTTTTCTTATGATTAATTTAGAAAGAAAAAAGGAATGTCAAGGGAAATAAATTTGTCATAAAATAAAATAAATAATCAAATTAATCAACAAATCGTGAGAGAAAATTGTCATAATGAAATTCATATTTGTAGGAAACATGTTTATATGCCAGAAAATTAATAATAATAATAATAATAATAATTAATAAGATCTATTTCATGTTTGGGTATCAATACAAAAAAATTTCCAAAGTTTTCTATAATGACAATTATAATGACAATAAGTATTACTTGTCAGTTGTCTTATATATTCCATCAACAATAAAGTAGATATTCGTGAGAAAAAAAAGACTAACATGACGAATTCATATTTTATAATGTACTTATCTTTCTTTCTTTCTTTGTCACAAGATTAGTTGTTGTCTCTACTGAATAAACTGATTTTATTAGATTGTCAGAAACTACTAGCTACTTTTAATGTTAGAGTAACATTGAAAACAAGAAAGCACGAACATAGCTATTTTTTCTTATTGTGGGACTACTAAGTTGCGCGGACCAATGGGGTTATCAAAAAATGAACCCACAATTTTCAGGCCTTGAGGTGAACACTTAACTACAAGAGCCAGTGGGTCGGCATCCTCTGGAACAATTTCAAATTTGATCAAACTATAGTACAGAGCGATGATCATCCGATAGTAGTGAGGCCTCTATAGTTCATACACTTTCTGAGATTTTATCTTTTTAGTATCTCGATGAAGTATACCCTTTTCCAGTCTGTCAACATGTTTTCTCCCACCCAAATCTTCCAGAAGCATTTTTGTAGCCACCTCTATATCTGACTTCGGTACTTCAGCTTGTATGCCATATGGTCCTGTTGCTTTGGTACTATTGATTTGTCTGAAGGTCATCTTGATTTCATCGATTGTTGGTAGGGTGACATCTATAGGAAGGTCTGTGTGTGATGCTTCGATGTTCGATGAGTTTAGTGGGGCTAGTCTATTCAAGAGCTTTTCAAAGCATTCTACCCACCTGTTTTATTGCTCTGGGATCTCAGTGATTGATTTACCATTTTTCTCCTCGAATGGTTACTCTGGTTCGCCATACTTCTCTTCTAGCTTCTTGGTTTTATCACATAGTTTTCAAATATTTCCCTCTCTTGCAGCTTGTTCGACTGTCGTTTCCAGATCTTTTACGTACATCCACACATGAGCTTTAATGCTCATCATCAGTTGTTCGTTTACTTCTGTATTTTCGGCCTGTGCCTTGACTTTTTCCTTTCTCGTTAGGCTGTTGGTGACTGGTTTGTTCTGATATGATATAATCGTTTACATTTTCTAATTAACCATAGTTATAAGTTCTGTACCATAGTTACAGTTTTAAACATGGAAAGACTAAACAGAATATTTGTCACTTCAACTGTCAATCAATATAAATTTCAAAAGTCTCCTTCAAATTACTTTTGTTCCGGGTATAATTATTACAAGTGACAGGAAAAAAGATTTCTGAACATCTAATTGTTGAAGTGATTGACTTGTTGTTTTACTATACTAAATTAAAATAGTTTTAAATCACATTTCTACATTAATTCAATCATCATGTAATTCTCTTAAGCTGAAACAATTTGAAAACTTTCGACTAGAATAAAAAAGAATTCGGAAACTACTGATCTATTCAGTCATGAAGCAATTCAATTAATGAATTGACTATGATCTTGGTAACATTAATGATGATGATGATAATAATAACATGGAGTGGTAAAGAGTAATTGAGAGATAAGTATCAGAACTTTGTCATTATTATAAAACTCACAATCTAACATAGAACAATAAAACACGTGTCGTTTTCATTTACTATTCAATTTCTTGCTGAATTGTTCATTTGTGTGAACTGCGATAATTATTATCGGTTTTTCGTTATTGTTCAAAATAAGTTCCTATTTTCATTTAACAATTGAATATAATAATAATAATTAATAAAGAGCTAGGAATAACCATTTCGAAAATACAAATAAGTTTTAATAAATTAATTTTCATGAATAGAATTAGTTCGTTTTATTTTTCAGTCCTTTTAAAGGAAACTAATAACTTGGACTAGTTACCATGGTTACTTAGTTGTCTGTGTGTGTATGCATAAAAGCTTTTATCAACTTATTTGTGTTGGATTAATATGAACAACATTTTTATATGAAGTATACGTACAAGGGATAAATATATTTGCCATATATTGACTTTATTGATCGATTACATGTAAACATTTATACTTGTATATCACAATAAAGAAATGATTATGCAATTCTTACAAGAAAAAGGCGATTCGATTTATGATGCCCTAAAGCCATTTCCGATTTTCATCTAAAATAATCTTTATTTCATTTAGATGTTTATTTAAATTTAAGTTAAAGTAAACATTTGAGGTTGAATGTTTGTTTTTTGTCTTAGCAAAGAAAATACAATTTAAATTGTCATATTGATTGTTAGATACATAAAAATGACTGATTTAACTGAATGTTGATCACATGAACTATTAATAGTTTATTTAGATAGTTGAATCCATGAGTTGGTGTAACCTAGACAACCAGTGAAAATCTTCAAGCACTGGACGGTCTTCTCGCCCTAGTATAGGACGTCTCAGCGGTGATCATCCACGATCCCACATCGGGCACTCGAACTCAGGACCTTCGGTCCCGTGAGCGAATGCTTAACCTCTAGACTATTGAACTGGCATCCAATGGTGTTAATATCTAACTTATTTAAAGTTTAAAATAACTATAACCAAATATGGATTAGTCGATTGCAACCAACAGGTGTCGTCCTCAGATGGACGTCTGCAGGTCCTAAGTTTTATCACTTGTGAGGCTCTAAGGATATAGTATCGAAGAGCTCCAAACTAGAAGAAAACATTTGTTTTGTAGTTGACGTAGGTTCATGGAAAAAATCACTTTGAAAATGCAACTAAATAATAAAAATCACAAATTAGTCGTCTTATTCACAAGTAATAAGGTATACAATCAATTCGGTATTGCAAATACATGAGTGAGGCATATAGATGAAACTCCATCATTCAGTAATCAACAAATTATCGGTAAATGAGATGTTCATCCAATGAAAACATCAAAATATTACTTTGAATTGACGTAAAAGTATAAAATCATGATTACGTAATTGGATGGTTTGTCGAGATCCATTAAAATTAAAGACAATTGTCTCCTTCAAAAAAGGAACGAAAATCATGAGGCTTTAACGTGTTTTTAGTACAAAAAATGTTTTCAGTTCACTATCAGCGCTGCATCTATTTTAATCTTATGAAATTTGATGTTCATTTTCTGGTGAATACACCTTTCATCCAGTTAGTTATAATAGCAAAAATTCCCACGGTAATTGAATATAACCCGAAATAAAAATAAAACATATTCTTGTCACTAGATGAGTTGTTTTTAAAATTGATTCTGAAGTGTATCACCAGGTTTGTAAGTAGTACTTAGTAACTTCAGACATAACTATAATCGGTTCAATAACTTTTGTTGTATGTAATGCGTCTTCAATCGTGTTGATCGACTGAATAAAAGTGAATGTGGTAACTTTTCTATATTTGTTACTAATGACATGTTGAGGAAAGTTGTTGGTAAGGCGGGGGGGGGCTGAAATAAAATCATAACAATTCTTTTTTACGTACTTTATCTAGATTTCACGACGAGTGAGTCCACTTTTGATTACTTGGGTATGGATAGGATGTTCCACATTGCCGAATTCCGTCAATTCACAACACTAGCTAAACGATAATCCATTTTTATCAGCGATTTAACCAGTCATTAATTCTCACTTGAACGTCAGGAGATTCATCTTAAAATTGGTCACTTGTGACGCCACAATTATCATCAAGATTTTCTCATAATCATTTTGTTGATCATGTTACTAACCTAATTATTCAATCATTTCGGACTAATTTAGCGGCTACATCAAAACTCAATAAGTCATATTTCGTAAACGTAACTCTTCTTATAACCTTCAATAGAGTTTTTAAAAAAAATTAATCAAAATGACATGAATTTATTTTCTCCAGTCAATTTTTAATAATTAAATGATTACAAAGTGTAATATTTAAACGTTACATTTAAAAATAGAATCCCAAATAAATTCACTTGGTATTGTTTACTTGAATCTTTTTATTGATGTTTAGGACTGCAACTGATCAGTCTCTTGTTCGCATATTTGTATACTGTGCGAATTCTCTCGATATTGCCTAAAGTTACAAGTATTATAAGCAAAGATGGATAGTGGCTAGCAGCGGAGTTGAAGATGCATGTTTCGTCAGATAACGTGGATAATGCGATGGCATTTGAAGCAAACAGTTTTGTGCTCGAGTCTCAGAGTGAGCATCAACTCTGAGATACATCCAGGTGACGAGTCCCAAATAGAAGGAAATGCGCTTCCTGGATTCCATTGCTAGCTACTATCCACCTTTGCTTAGAATTCAAAATACTTTAGTAGAAATAAAATCGATCCAAAGCTAATGCAGGTACGCTTCAGTATGGTATAGTAAATTTGATTTAAGACCTAAATGAAATTCTTAAAATTAAAATTTCATGTTAGAATTCTATATGATATTCAAAGAGAGGTATTGTGATATTGAATTAGTTAGTTACAATAAATCAGTGTTTGAGCTAAACTATTATGTAATTCTACCAAAAGAATATAATTTAATAGAAAAGATTAGAGATAGAATTTGATGTAAGTTAATTTTCACCAAGTAAAAATGAAATTACAGTACAAAGTGAGAAAATGTTGTAAACATATAAAGACAGGCTTAAGATTTTATTTATTTATTTATTTAAACACATAAATATTGGTACAGGGGGGCACCAGATATATATGCACCGCACAAATCTCATTTGATTTGTGTGAGGGCTCTGGTACTGCCCAGGTGCCCAAACTGATGCAGGTAGTTTTTTAAGGTTCCACATCCGGAGCCTTTGACCCAAAGGTCTGATCCACAAGACAGTGGAGCATCGTGAGGAGATGCAGTCCCATGGTAGTCGGTGACCAACGATTGATTCATACTCCATTTGTTCCCTCAGGATACTGGAGCTCATGTGCACCATTGGTTTGGAATCAGGGTTTTCCAACTCTTCTAGGTGAACTTTCCGTGTCCACCAACCCGGTTAAAGCGCCGGACATGCATGATGACTTATTATCAAAGGAATTATCTACTGGTAATTACTTCAAATTAAACACATAAATCAGATTTTAATTGCCTAAATTGAGAAACCTTATAAAATCCTCCCTCTTTGTAAATATCAATGAATTAAGAAGAACAAATGTCGTAAAGTAATAAGAAGGCATTCACTTCATACAATCGCTTGAAAGAAATGGATGTACATGCATTATTTTAAGTTAATAAAATAAATGTTGTTCAAAGTTAAAAGTAAAGGTAGATTTATAAAGGGCAAGAAAAGTCCAAGAAATATATATTAGATTCTTTTCTCTGTTTTATTAGTGCATATTCAATGGTAGTTACATGCGAGTAAACGCACACAACTGGAGGTAACATTTTTTGTACTTTTAACAAAGAAACTTTTCCCGGTTATTTTGCAACTAAATTTCCATTCCATGTTTTTCATGTGTAGATAGTTTACATTGGAGACTTGCTTTAACTAGACAACTGTTGAAACTGGGGAGAAACGTGTATCTATTCCACTGTAATATTTGACTTCCAAAAAGTATGCAGGCACGATGTTAGCAGAAACCAGTACCAGAATATTTGGTTCTTACGGCTAGTGCTTTGAACTGTTTGGTTTATTCTTTTTAATTTAGTCGATTCACGATATTGCGCAATCATAGCCTGTTAATATCAATGAGGGATGTGTAACATTCCCTTTCAAAAAAATATCCGGACCATATAAGCTAAAACCATCTGAAATTGATTAATAAATTTATCTAGTCAGTTCACTCATTACAGTAATCAACACTGAAATATTTCAATATCAATTACATACAAGATTTTTAATAAGAGGAATTTTTTGACAAACGTTGATCTAATTTCCATAATAAATTCTGTTAACTGATTAGTTAGGAGTTATGGTTATCACACTGAATTGTTTATCTTTAATTTGAAATATCTAATTAAGTAAATGATGTCAGCTAGTAAACTTATTGATAACTGTATTGACAAGCATCGTTGAACACTAGGAAAAGACTCTGTAGGTGGATAGGATATACATTGAGGAAATCACTAAACTGCATCATGAAGCAAGTGCTAACTTGCAACCCTGAAGGGAAACGAAAAGGTGGAAGGCCAATGAACACACTACGTTTGGAAATGGAAGCAGATATGAATAAGATGAATAGCAACTGGAAAGAACTGGAAAGGATTGCCCAGGACAGAGTTGGTTGGAGAATCCTAGTGGATGGTCTATACTCCACGAAGGGTAATAGGCTCAAAATCTTTGTGTTTCACTGGTAAAGTAGTCTGAAAAAAGATATTTTCAACTCAATTATATGTCGATCATTTTATTAAAAACATTTAGGTAGATTAGATTATTTTCTTTTTGTCAATTTATCCATACAGTATTCGGACTGTTAAACCTAAATAATTCATTCAATCTTATTAAAGTCAATAGTAAGCGATCTAAGATTGAACTCTGTCTCTAGTTTATAGTTGAATTCGTTAGATAGTTCGAAGAAATGAAAGAAAAAACAAACGAGTATACTATACATATATAGTTAACAAACTTATATACAAATAGGTATGATTTTAATTCAGTCTATATACTCTACTTAAGCTGATAAATCAGATGATTTCTCCTTTTCATTCACTTATCTATAGAAATTATAACTTGATTCAATCGTGCATAACATTAACCAATGAATTAATGAAGCATTTAATTGAGTCTATATTATAAATGAAATCAACCGCATGTGTATGCGTATATTTGCAGTTGTTTTGTAAATTGTAGTATACTACTTATTTAGTATTGTGTAAGTTGTCCACCTTTTTAGTAATTTTTCATTTGGTCATAATCATCGTGTTTACTTCTTCATCTTTAGTTCTGTTTTTTTTACTGAAGAAATTTATTCAGTGATCAACAGATAGTCACGTTTTATTTTTTTCCCTCCTATTTCATTCTCGTACATTGAAAAATTGAAATTTTGTAATATTAAATGGTTCAATAACTATGACAACTTTCTCAATTAGTTAACCAATGACAGGTTAACAACAAGATGAATGAAAAACACAGCAGGGAAGAATTTGATTTTATTTGTATCCTCTGTATTCATGTTCATCAACACACACAACAAAAAATCAGTTGACTACTCATTTAGTCAGTTAGTTAGTTAGTCAGTCAGTTGTTCGGAGATGTATAAACTAAGCTGAATTGATAGCGCATGGATAATTCAACTAGATGTTGGTGATTAATTCAATTTTTGACCTCATTAGATCAAGAAAGAACGTAAATAAATAATAATAATAAAAATTATAATAATGACACATTTATTAGTGAATTCGATCAAGCGTAGATAAATTACCGTGAACTATTATTTCATTTCTATAGTAAAGAAAAAAGAATCTATTCTTTGTTAAATTTTAAGGTAGAAAAACAGACTCAGCGCTACAGTCATGCTATTTTTTGTATTTGAAAAAATATATATCTTGAGTTGATACGGTTCAATAATGTTCTTATTCGATATGAATAAGTTTAGATAATTTTTCCTAGGGCTGCAAATCTAATAATTACCAGTTGTTAACTAGGTAACTTAAAGGTTAATATGATAACATGGGAAACTATTAATTGTGAGATCTTTCAATCCACTATAATATATACACATCTACAGATTTTTTAGTTACTACTTCACAACTGATTTACACACATGTAAATAGACTTTATATTTATATAGTTAACATCTTGAACTGATCATTATTGAGTAGCCATTGAAAACTATGAAGCACTGGATAGGTGTTTCGGATTTATTAACAGTGAAGATTCCACCACTAAAGATCAAGCCTAGTATCTTCAGTTTCGAATGTGAACGCTTAACCTCTACACCCTTAACCAGCATGTAGTGGTTTACATCATGTGACTTCAATGAATTAGTAATATCGTTTGACCATCTTCCAGCATACTTGGTGATTAACTACCTTACATTCGGAATGGTTGAACCCCACTGATTACAGCTTCTCACAGGAACTCCAGAATTACCTTCTGAAATCAGTCATTAGTGAGCACATTGTTAAGTATAAAATTAAAAAAAAATAAATGAAAATATGTGTGGGATTATTGTAAATAAACGAGGTTAGAGAAGAGGTTGCACAAGAATTTTTTACGTACAAAAGTTTGGGTAGATTCCAACAAGTTTTACTGTTTTACTGTTTTCTTTTAGGTGAAATGTGGAAGGATACGGAAGTGTGGATGGAATTCAACGAATAACCTCGAAAGATATCTGCAAATTGATTTGGTGATCGGCAATAAATAATTGTGAAAGAACAGAGCATTTTATTGTTTACGAATAGTGATGTTTAAAAATGAGTTAATGAACTTGCATAATTTTAAACCTCAATCGAACTATCACTATAGAAATAAGTGAATCAGCGAATACAATGAGAGGTAGATAAAAATTGCCCCCAAATGTCTTGGCACGGCCGAAAGTGGGGAGGGTCCACTCTCTCTCTCTCGAAGTGCTCTCACGTCACCTGTGCCAGGAAAGTTCCACTCACTGCCTTCTTGTGGCATTCTATTGTTTACGAAATGGAGAGGACGAAAAGCAAATGCCCGGCGCTTTAACTGGGTTGGTGGACACAGAGGGTCCACCTAGGGGAGTTGGAAAACCCTGATTCCAAACCAATGGTGCACATGGGCTCTAGTATCCTGAGGGAACAAATGGAGTATGAATCAATCGTTGGTCACCGACTACCATGGGACTGCATCTCCTCACGATGCTCCACTGTCTTGTGGATCAGACCTTTGGGTCAAAGGCTCCGGATGTGGAACCTTAAAAAACTACCTGCATCAGTTTGGGCACCTGGGCAGTACCAGAGCCCTCACACAAATCAAATGAGATTTGTGCGGTACATATGCATCTGGTACCCCTTTGTACCAATATTTATGTGTTTAAATATATAAATGAATAGATAAAAAATAACAGCTTATCTTTATTACATTAATTGACTAATGACTAACTGGAAAATGAACAACACATTCTAATTGAGTTGAATGCTCTTTTCAAAATATTGGTTTCAAAATCCTTTTTTAAAATATTCACCATCAAGTGATTTGTTATGATTATGGTTATATACAATGGATACATAATTATCATATAGGATTTGAAGTAAACTCATATGTAAACAATGTAGTACATTCAATTATCTATTTGTTTTACATAAACATGAACAAAATTCATAAAAATAAATTGATGGAAATTGTGTTTACAAATGAAAAAAAATTTTCATTGTTTCAATCATAAGCTAACCTTAGGTAAACAATTAGTTAGTTCAGAAAGCAATGAAAGGCCATTTCGACTTAGTATGAAACTGTTCAGTAGTAAGCAGCCAAGACCCTCTTTGGGATTGAACTCATAACCTTTGATCTCCATAGACCCCGTATACTAGTGAAGATATATTTGTTAGAATCATGATTCCGAAGAATGAAGCAGACTGTCAAATAAAACATTGAAGTTATTTAGTTAAATTTGTTGAAATCTTACAAAGATAATTTCTTTTTTAATATTTTCTACATACTCAGTATCAAACTACTATGAAACAATTCATTCCAGTGCTAGTTGTTGTTCTTATAGAGTGGAATTAGTTGACAAACCAATTGTAATGTAAAGCAGTGATGAGTTTAACACGATTTGTACAGTAGACAAAGGAGTTATTTATTTGAAGCATTCATCAAGTTAGCGACTAAAATCTTAATGTATAATAATAATAGTAATAATTCTTCAGCTATTCTTCCCTTCACTATGCTTATCAAAAATAAAACATTTATATGGTTCACTAATCATCATTAGTAATATCTTAAGGATTTCATCTTTTACTAAAGACTTTTAAGGATAAAATCATCAACCAACCATACAGGTGTATGAAATGTTAGTGAGGTACATTAGTTATATATACATACATATATTAATGAATCGAATCATTACATCATTATAAAGAAATTCATTTTCAATTGTAATGATTCAATTCACTTTTAATTTTTTTACTTCTTCAACTGTTCATTTATTCTAATGGCTATTATCCATGTTAATTTAACCTTAAATAAATGATCAATTAATTTATTTTATTTTAAAAAAATAAGGCGCTAAATTAAAAAAATGAGAATAATTATCTGATCAATTTCTAACTCATGCATGTTAAATTATCATTAATTAAAAAAATGTATGAATTGTCAAGTGGGTGAGAAAGTGAGCATGAGGATTGTCCAATATGAAAAGTTAGCAGTAGAATACAATGACAAGAGAATAGTGATTGAATATAGGGTAACTTTTAAAACAACATGTAAACATAAGTATGTACATATATATGCTCTTTCTATGAAAAGATTTGTTTTAGTTACATTGTTTTTGTTTTTTTTATCCTATTTTCGCCCTATTAATTGTTCGGTTGATCTATTTATATATAACACTTCATCTATGTTTGTGTTAAACAAGATGTCTACTTTCTATTCAATGTTGATTTGACTATTGTTAAAATAAGCATAAAATATTAACTGAACTGTTTATTCATACATTTGATGATTGTTTCGGCTTTTTACAAAGAATTAATTTGAAATGTTACATAAATGTAACAGAGATTTTGTAAATAGACAATTAATAATTTAAATTGTACCATTTATCAATCATTCATTTGATTTGATCTCCTATAGATACAAACAACTCTTATTTACTTAATGATGATTCTAAATAAATGGATAAGACATATATTGAGGAACTCATCAAACTGCATCACGAAGCAATTTTTAACTTGGAATCTGGAAGGGAAGTGGAAAAGAAGAAGGCCAAAGAACACATTACGCCGGGAAATAGAAGCAGATATGAAAAGAATGAATGTTAACTGGAAAGAACTGGAAAGGATTGTCCAGGACAGGGTTGAGTGGAGAATGCTGGTGTGCGGCTTATACTCCACGAGGGGTAACAGGTGTAAGTATGTAAGTAATTTATAATAATATATAAAATGTTAAAAATAATCAACATCGTAAACTACTTTCATTTAGAGAACTTTTGAAAAATTGGAAGCTATTCCTTGTTAGTTTAAAAATTCTTACTGTTTCACTCGATTCACTCTAAATAGGAATTATTAGTTACTTGTTGTTGTTTACTTCTATCTTCCCATGGTTAATTAGGACTGCAATTGATCAGTCTCTTGTTGGCATATGCGCATCATGTGCAGACTGCCTCGACATTGCCCGAAGTCACAAGCTTTGTGAGTAAAGATGGTTAGTGGCTAGCAGTGGAATCCAGGACGCGCGTTTCGTCCTATTCGGGGCTCGTCAGCTGGATGTACCTGCATCTCAGATTTGATGTTCACTCTGGGACTCGAACCTAGTACTGTTCGCTTCAAATGCCATTACGTTATCCACTTAGCTACTAAGTCCTGATAGCCGCCTGCTTGTGAAATGGGGTGAAGTTTAAATTCACTTGGTGTTGTTTACTTGTATCTTCCCATCGTTATTTAGGACATATTAGTTCTCGACAAACATTGTTCTTATAGTAACAGATGAAATGTGTCTTTTTTTCCTTCACAAAGATACATTTCATCAAAGTTCTCTCAAGTTACATTTCTCTACATTTATACTATTGTTTTATTAAAATATTCAATGTCAATTGAATGATGATTATTTAACTGGAAATGTATATAGAATATTTCAGTGTTATTAGTAGTTATTAAGTGTGAAAGTAATATTTTATGAAACATTTATATATTACTAATACATTTCTTCTATTAAAATACTCTCCAAAATGTCATATTATATAATAATCAAATGAATAAATTAATAATAAGTTTTGTGGAGGTGAGGTCGTGGATGCGCACTGCTGAGGAGTACCACAATAGGACGAAACGGCCGTCCAGTGCTTCCAGGTTTTCCTTGGTGGTCTAGCTTCAATGGACTCACGCTTTCAACTATGAAAATAAATAATGGTCATTAAATATTCAGCTATGTATTAATTATTCAACGGTTTTAATCTTTACTATTGAATAAAAATAAATCAACTTTCTAAATAACTATCAAAGTAGGAAATTTATGAAAAAAAAACAGGAAAAATATACAACTAAGAGGGTAAATAGAGTAATTGTAAATATTATTAAACTGAAATAAAGGAGGCATCTGAATGGTAGCCAAGAAATCCAGGTAAGAATAACATTCGTAATAATAATAATAATATGGAGTAACATAGAACCACTTTCATAAAAAGTGAAGTGAATAATGGTAAGGAAATAAAATAAACAAACAAAGAAAGGAACTATAAATTAGGATTATGGTAAGGATAAGGATAGAACAAAGTGCTTTTGACATACAACTAGAGTTCTAAGTTATGGATGTTTAAGTTGTCTTTAATCCAAAGTTGATATACATGACTGGATTTTGTAAATAATGTTGAACGATACATCCGAAACTGAATTCCTTGTACCTATTAAATGTTATAAAACAGACATGATAGTTAACCTTCATTTTTTTCGTGAAAATCTATATTAGTAGATAATAGCTCATAATTAATAACGAGGCATGACATTCACATGTTATTGTTTATACTGAGTTTATAAATAATATTATTAGTTTGTATCATGTTCTACGTTCTCATTTATTGACTGATATTCAGAGTGAATCGGGTTTAACACAGTGAAATATACATGGTAACGTTTGCTGACGGAAAATTTTGTAGGTCTGAAAATGATTTTATTTAGCTTTTGAACAACTTTTGTCAGCTGATATTTTCTTAATCTACGTGAAATAGCTACTTATATTATTTGTAAGTAGATTAATTTTTCTATTGAACATCATACTCCGATTACGATGTTATGAAATCAATGACACTACTGCTACTACTACTATATAATATTTGAACTTTAATGGAATTACCTCTTGTTTCTCCACAGACTATTCCTGAAGGAGATCATACCAATCATTTTCGTGGTTCCATTTAAATTCATAAATAATCATCTTAGTGGTAAACTGTGAACATTTTATAAAAACCACTGAATAGGCAAGATGTTGGAAAGCATATCACTTGGTTAAAACCGATTAAAAAACGCAGAAATTTTATCCAGGTATCTATAAGTTGGGGGGTCTTGAAGAAGAGGGAAGATTACTTAATATTATTATTAAGGAATTAAATTAAGGAAATATATTAGAAAGGTTATGCATTTACATTGAAAATCACTCCAGTTATTGTGTTCATCAAATAATTTATACAAAAGATTTGAGATTGGGGCTAAATCATATAATTTTCTTTCAGTTTTATCAGATATTGTTGTGAATTTAAGCCCGGTTAACTATCACGTGACTTATTCGCCAATCGGAATACGACTCACTCAAACTTAGTACTGTGCCAAGCCCCCAAATGCCCTGGTACGGCCGAGAGTGAGGAGAGTCTGCTCTCCTTCTCGAAATGCTCTCATATGGCCACGCGAATATATAGTCTCTGCCAGGGAAGTCCTACTCACTGCCTTCGTGGCGGGGGTGTTGTTCACAAAAGTGAGAGGACGAAAAACGAATGTCCGGCGCTTTAACCGGGTTGGTGGACGTGGAGGATCCACCTAGGGGAGTTGGAAAACCCTGATTCCAAACCAATGGTGCACATGGGCTCCAGGATCCTGAAGAAACGAATGGCGTATGAACCAACTGTTGGTCACCGGCTACCATGGGACTGCATCTCCTCACGATGCTCCACTGTCTTGTGGACTAGACCTTAAGGTCAAATGCTCCGGATGTGGCCCCCTAAGAAAACCACCTGCTTCAGTCTGGGCACCTGGGTAGTATCACAGCCCTCACACAAATCGAATGAGATTTGTGAGGCGCATATTTATCTGGTGCTTCCTTGTACCAATATTTATGTGTTTAAATAAATAAATAAATAATAAGTAGTACTGTGCCAAAGCAATGACGCTCAACCAGCATGAGCAGCCTAGAGTCCTTATTCGTCATTTCTCCTCCTAGCCCTGACAGTTGGGTCCAGATCACCCATACCACCTTCTACTATACAAATAATTTATTTCAAACATATTTGGTCTATATACCAGCCGAGCAGATCACATCACACCATGAAAAACGAAATCATATTTGTACAAGATCAAGCCAAAAAGTGGATTTGAACTTGGGAGACTGTAATTCATAGACTGGGGATAACTCAAGAACGGTGAATCGTATAATAATAGTCTATAGATCAAAATAAAGCTTACGATGAAAGGAATATAGACATACATAATCTAGTTACCGAATCGCTACACAGTAATATAAGTCCATTAATAGTTCACAGAAGTTTTCCGTGATTGAATGTTCACTAGGATACAACAGATATATTATTTATTAGAAATTTAAACAAACACCAAAAGAGACCTGAACGAAACTGAAATTTCCATGTTGTCTGATGATTCACGGCGTTTATTAAATCCTATTTTCTGAATCTTTTCAAAATTATCATTTTTGTTTTACAAAACTACAGAGTACTGTACAGTTGTTCTGTTCCACTAAGAGACTTCACTAGAGTGTGCACCTACAAAACGTTTTGGTTGCTAAGTTAAAATTTATTACGTGAACACCTTTTAACACAAATATTTGAACATTGATCACAATTAAAAGCTAAAATGAAATGTTAGATTATAAAAAGTTGGAAAAAAGTATATAGTTTCTAAAAGTAAATAGTTCTCTTTTTCAAACCTATTTATCATGAAGTGACTAGTTCCTTACCCGACCGTAACTGCTACCTTGACGTGGTGGTCGGGCTTGCCTATCATAATGACCCAACCGAGCTATATTGGATGGAACATATTTTCTTGTAGGTTCTACCATACCAGGCAGGTCGATCGGAGAACGGTAAGACTAAAAGTAGCGAACCCGAGGTCCGATGGCGAAGTCGTACTGCTGACTGTACAGAGGTGTGACAACAGTAAGGTGTTTACTTCAGACAACCAACATAACAGCGGTGCCGCCTTCCTACAAGGAGGGGTGGGGTTAGAAAAAGTCGACCCTAGAAATACACATCTCGCCTTATCCCATGGATATCCGTCTCCGGCGGTAAGATCTCAACAAGTACGGAGCTAACACGTTAAAAACTTCCCACGAAAAGGCTGTACGTGACCGGCAGCTTTCCCTTGGACTCTGCGATCACGCTCCCAGACCGTTAAGACCAACGCTAACCCAATTTCCTTTTCAGGAACCTACAGAACCCTTCTACGGTGTTGGCAGCCGAGAAGTGACATCAGCCCTCATACCTGTAATAGCTGCTAGTATTCGATCATAGGTGTCTTCGAATCATTACTCATATATCCTGGAACCACCGAGTAAGTAATGCAGTCGTTAGGAAACGGGTACTAGGTAAGGATGGAAGACCAACTGACGAAGTAGTGAAACTTCATCAATTGAGAGGGCTGGGACATGTGTTACGTATACCCAGCCACTGACTACCCCGACGAGCCATGTTTTACGGTGTGGGAGTAGGTTGGAAGGAAGTTATAGGCGGCCAGACCAAAACACAGCACAAATCTATGAAGTAACTGACAAGTGGACTGAGTCATATTGGTAAGTGTAGACTACCCGGTTAGGATCCGCGAGGCGACAGGAACCTATGGTTAAAGACCTTGAATGACATGGCTCAAAATCGTTTGCAATGGCGAAGATGCATCCACTCGTCATGTTCTCTCAAATTCTAATATTTTGAATTCTTCATGTCTCTATCTTTTTTCTCTTTCCAAATTTATTTCACTGCATTATACTCTTTGAATGACTGTTTACTATACAGAATATACATTTTAAATATTGCAAACTTATTAGTAAGTAGGATAATTTATACAGTATATATATATATATATTCATTAAAATAAGTATTTAACAAGTAAGTGAACACGTAATTCTCAGTATATTTAAGTGACTTTCATGCAGAATTGACTGAGATTTTACTGATATTCAAACCATTAAAAATAAATATGTATGTTTGCAATAATAATGTTATGTCTTATGTAATGATGATAATCAACGAATGATTAATTGTGATCAGTTTGGAAGATGGACAATATATGCATGGGATTAATTTAAGGAAACAAGCTGAGAATATCAGAAGGGGGTTTTGTGGAGATTTTAGTAATTTTATATAGTTCAGATCATGAGTCAATTGATTTGCGGTAATTTTGTCTCCGCTTGTTTTTTTTCAATACAATAGTATTAAAGTGATTTGCTTAGACGATATCATTAAAGTTGAATGGAATTGTACCTTTCACATTTTTAGTAAGGATAAATATCCTACTAAATTCACTAACACAAATATGAACGAGATGGGAAATAAGGTCAATGGGTAAAAATCTTTTCT
>NW_017385987.1:51368-59748 GCF_000237925.1 Schistosoma mansoni | reverse complement strand
AATCTGGTGTTTCCCTGCATATTAGGTGATTAGATTCAACTTGTAAGAAGCTCTCGACCTAGATCCTACAATCACTGATACTTACTACCGAGGTGTATCTGGGATCTGAACGGAATGAATACTATCCCTCCAGTTCAAACCTGTGGCAAGGCCAAAGATGTTACCACTGCGCTATTCAAGGAGTACTCCATATATTTCAAAATCATCCTGGTTACGGTACTTAATTAGTGAAGAATTCCATCAGTTTGCGTACATTTGTACTTCACATGATGTAAATAATTATGAATACTTTTCATAATCAAACAATTTAGATTTATCAAAACAGATTTTTGGTGGAAGCGATCATGACGTCATGAAACACAAATTTGTATTAGCGTAGTAGTTGAAAATACAGAAATTTATAATAAATAGAAAAAACAAACGCGAACTATCCATAATCATAATGAAATTATTGTTGATAATAATAAATCTTGTTAACAGCTTTTGGGCATGTCTTATAGGGCTGATGGCATCACCAATTCACTGGCTTATTCTAATTCTATTTATATAACACTTTGATGATTGTAGAAAGTGTTTATTTAGTTTTACCAATAAACCGAATTAATTTATGCACTTTCCTCTCACCAACTACTTTTGCTAAACATCTAATTTTTAAAGTTATTAGAAGACTTCAAGCGGATTGATTTCACCTGATCCCATGATAGTTATTTATATATAAAATATTTGATTCTACGAACTAACCGTATGAAAATTATGGACCTGATTTATGAATTCCAACTTTACTTATCTATTTCAAAACGTCACTTTTTAAAAAAATTATTTATAGAATTTCACGTTGTAATTGATTTTAATGTTCCAATATGTAAAACTATTGAATAAGCAAAGATGGATAGTGGCTAGCAGTGGAATCCAGGACGCGCGTTTCGTCCTATAAGACTGACCAGTTGCAGTCCTAAACATTAATGGGAAGATTCAAGCAAACAGTACTAAATGAATTCACTATTGAATAGTTCAACTAACAAGTAACTAGTGAAAGTTTATGTGATCGCAACAAGGCAAATAAGACCAAGTTAAAAAATTTTATTATCCCATACAGTTGCACAGGGTTTAACCTTGACCGCTGGAAAAAACCAAGTTTTTTATTTAAAAAGTACGGTTTTCTTATATCTATATCAGTACAGATCAATAACGTTTACCATTACATTGCAATAAATTACTTGAGATGCTCCACTAGGACCAAATCATAATGAGTAACGGTATCTTATTCTTTGAATAAATACCAAACAATTGAGGAATTTTTCATTTAAAACTGGTTGATACTACTCAGATAGTAAACAGCAGTTAAATCTTTTTGATAATTAGTAATATAATACACCATTCACTAAAACGGTATACTTTAGAATTCTAATATGATTATCAAAGTCAGGAATCATTACTTGGTGCTAACTAACATAAAAATCTGGTTTATCTTTCGCACCTTCTTATTAAACTGGGTTCGAGTCCCAGATTCGAACCCAGGACCTACCCGCCCCGCGCACTGTTGAGGAGTCCCATAATAGGACGAAGCGGCGATCCAGTGCTTCCACGTTTTCCATGGTGGTCTAGCTTCAATTGACTCATGATCTCAACTATAGAAAAGCTGAGAATAGTAAATTAGATCAGAAATGTATACTTAATCTTTAAAGTAGAATAAATAATTCAACAACACTCATCTAATTTACTTTTAACGAAGCTTATGTATTACAATTTTCATACATTCTATTTATCTATTATAGAAAATATCAAAATGCTTGATTAAATAGGGGAATTAATTTTAGATATTTATAGTAGAATTATGAATATATGATAAGAATTTGTCTGACTATAAATAATGAATACACCAATGGATAAGATGAACTCAACGTATGTTTAAATAAGATAGGAATCCTTTGTATATTTTATAGATATCTGTTTTAAGTTGAATTAATCAAAAGCATTTGTTTGACCATATTAATTTGTTTATTTCATTATATCACTATGTTTAACATGGGTGTGAATGACAGGTGCTGGTTTTAAGTAGAAGATTTCACTAAATAATCTTTTATGTAAATATGACACAAACAGATAAATGTTTGACATGAAATGATTCATTTCATTTTCCAAAGTAAAACGTTCAGGATGAACTTAAAAATAATTCATACTTAGAGTTAGTTCTGGTCACTAAAATCGGAGCTTTATCTTAAGTCTGAGTCACTTTTTGAAGTAGGATATGGAATTATAACTTTATTACCTAAATCAAAAGAATCGAGGTAAAAATAGAAGAGTATACAGCATTTTTTCATAAAAAAATGGTTGATATGATGTTAAAATCAATGTTATAAATATTTATTTGCAAATAGCAAACAATTTATGAGAAATTTGTAGTAAAAGTTTGAACTACTTACAAGTAACTGAAATAACATTACTAAAATATCTATCGGATTTTAGGTTGACCCAAATTGAGATATGGTCGGCTGAAGTGGAAGCCAATGTTCTAAGGTTAGCGAGATATGTATGTTGTATTCTGTTTTTTATATATGATCGTGGATAAGTGATTATCAGAAATCCCGAAGTATAACATATTACCTTTCTGGTGTTTCTTGATTTTTGATAGTTGACCAGCTGATATCAGTTTACCATAAAAAAATATATCAAATATAAATGTACTGTTGAAACTTAATTCACAGATAACTTTGATGATCCCTTAGTCTTATTAGCAAGAGCATGTGCCTCTAGATTGGACAGTCCGAATACATCTGTTGTCTGGATTAATAATAAAATTTTCAGTGCATATTTTAGCATCACATTCCTTAGTCTGTAACTAGGATAGGTTTTTCAAATAAAATCATATCAGTATTCACAATTTATATTTCATACTCACATTGTGGGTAAAGATATCTCATATTAAAATTACTTGAAAGTATTGCTAATGAGTCCCACACTAACGTAAAACAACTATATAGTATATCCAGGTTTTCAATGGCTGTTTCACTGAGGTCAGTCTGTAATGAGAAACTATAAAATAATAGTGTTTAAACAATTCTAGACTGGATAATTTAATTCATTTAAACTAATTGAGAATGAACTTTTTAATCGTTATAATCAAGTTAGGAAGGCATATACAGGTGAGGTTACGAAATCACTTGTTACGTAATAAGGCATTACTTACAGAGAAATTCAACAATGTAAGTATATACATAACCTATACATTTAAGTCTGGTTAATAAGATAGTTGAAAAACTTTTCTTGTTAAACGTTATCATTATTCCTACACATTGTTCAAACTAATATAATTTGCCCATGGTTAAAAGTAGTTGTATTCTAACAGTAAAATAGAATGTATGATAACAATATTCCAGTAAATAGGTCTATGGTAGTTCCTTATCAAGTAGTAAGTTTATTTATTTTATTAGACGTTATATGCAAACTTATACAATAAGAACAGATTACTTTGATGGTCTGCATCGTAATAAATGATTACCACTTGTAGATATATTATTATTATCATTATTATTGAAAATGAATCTTATTCAGTTGATTATATTTTCTAAAAGGCCAAAATTGAATTATGGCTTATATAGCTATTGACTAAATACACGTTTTTGGTTAATCAATTTCCATTTAAAGAAAATCTGATTGTTGGTACACTATCACTAAGCCAATTTATTTGATTATAGGTAGAAATGACATTCTCTCAATTGGATTTTTTTTCTTTAAAAGTTAATCTACTTTCGTTCAATTCAAGAAATCAAATAATCCGATCGATCTATTTCTTCTCTTTGGTTCTCCTAGTTTAAAGATGAACTGAGAAGAGAGAATAAAGTAGATTTTTCATAATTCCATTTCTTTTTATACACTTAAATGGATAGAAAAAAAGGCGATCATATCCGTCTTTAGCTATCTTCAACATATATCGTTTGTGATCAATATTTGAAGGAATTTACAATTTCGTTTGATCTTAACAAGAAATCGTAGATAAAAGTATGAGAGGGAGAACATAAAGATCAGTTCATTGTGATCAACTTGGAAATAGTGAAATTTTTTTTAAAAAGAATGTTCATAAGATTGAATATTTATGTGACAAGTAGAATAAAGTTGATAAAGGTTTAGACATAGATTTTCTATAGCTGTTAGTAGATTACAGTTATAGCAGCTCACGTACAATTGAGTTTGTTCATATTTAATTAAGTTAAACCTTTTTGTTAACTTATTTAACGGACAGTCATTCGTACAATAACAACCTATCTATAATATTGTACCTTTATTGTGTACGCTTGAGCATTGTTTACTGCCCACGCATATATTCATTTTGAAAGCCTCACTATTAATCGCTTAATTGATTCGATGATTCATGCATTTCCATTTGTATATATATGTATATCTTAATCCTGTTCACTGCACACGTTTATTCAATCGCTCGATCACTCTCTCGCTTGCTCATTCGGCTCGCACGCTCACTCACTTGCTTTACGGCACCACCTCTTCATGCTTGCTTAACATGCCTGTAATTTGGTATATCTGTGCATGGTTCAATAATAAACGCAAACAACACTTCTTATTCAACTTCTGATTTATACACTGTTGGGGCGTTATCGAGTAACGGTTATCGGGACGAACAATATACGAAGTTTAAGGATAATATCGAATATCGACCACCACACAGTCTTTACAATGGTAAAAAACTTATCAAAAGATTAAAGTAAAAAATACCTAAATGAGAAAGGAATAATTTTGAATTAGATACTGAGAAATTTAATACACATCAAAATATTTGAATATGGAAGTTATTGCAATAGTATAAGATTGACCAGTGTTGATTAGGGAACATATCGGTCGGTTTACTTTTTTGATGAACATTATTTCACTAAAACAGAATAATCTAGAGCTCATCTATTTTTAAATTATTTTTAATGATTTTGAAATAATGATGTAATATTAACTAACAACCAGTTTTCAGATGAAGAGGAAGTTACGAAAAGACATTGGAGGTGAATGGGACATATATTATGTAACTCACTAGAATACATCACGGGGCAAGCACTAACTTAGGATCGTGACGGGAAACGAAAAAGGGGAAGACCAAAGAACATATTATGTCGGAAATCGGAAGCAGACACGAAAAGAATGAATAGCAACTGGAAACTATTGGAAAGGATTGCCAAGGACACACTTCTATAAAGAATACTGGTGAGCGGCCTATGCTTCCCGATGAGAGATAGCGAGCGTAAGTAAATAAGTATTCGCTGGTAAATAATTGATAAGCTGTTGTTCTCGCATGTCGTACTTGGGAGCGCAACTAACATAAAACATTGTTTTATTACGATTAGTCGATTTTTGATTTTTAGATGAAATTGTGAAGAAAAAAAAGCGTACTCATCCGTGAAATAAATGAATATAAATGAAATAATTTAGTAGACCATAAGCAAAGATGGATAGTGGCTAGCAGTGGAATCCAGGACGCGCGTTCCGTCCTATTTGAGACTCGTCAACTGGATATACCTGCATCTCAGAGTTGATGTTCACTCTGGGAGTCGAATCCAGTACCTTTCGCTTTAAACGCCATCGCGTTATAATACTTGTGAATTAAGGCTACATCGAGGCAATACGCACAGTATGTACACATGCCAATAAAAGACTGATTAATTATAGTCCTAAACATCAATGGAAAGATTCAAATAAACAATACGAAGTGAATTTAACTGAGTAGATCTTTTCAATTGAGATTTAACTCACCATCAACTGTGAAGTTCATTTCCACTTTTTTTTTACCTTATTTCTTTTGATAAATTGCATTTTATCAATGTTATTTACCTATCAAACACTTTATGTCAAAAAACAACAAATAATCTTTACAATTTTATTCAATAAACTAGTTTGAGTTTCATTAGGGAATTATTTATATTTCAATAACAGATTATTTCAAACATACATTTTATAGCAAAATATATACTAGATATTTGACAATCAAATTTACTATTAGATTCACCTGATGTTGTTTACTTAAATCTTCTCATTGTTATTTAGGACTGCAATTGATCAATCTCTTATTGGCATATGTGTATACTATGCATATTGTCTCGATATTGCCTTATAAACATAGATGGATAGTGGCTAGCAGTGGAATCTAGGAGGCAAGTTTCGTCAGCTAACATAGATAACGCGATGGTGTTTGTAGCGAACAGTACTGTGTTCGAGTCCTAGAGAGAGTATCAACTCTGGGATGCAGATACATACAGCTGACGAGTTCTAAATAGAATGAAACGCGCGTGCTGGATTTCACTGCTAGCTACTATCCATCTTTGATTAGAACACGTGTAGTATCGTTTGACATGTTAAGCCCATATATTTTATTCTAGCTTCTGGCCAAGCTAATTCACCTATACATTATGAGTCATATTTTGATCTTGTTAATTATTCGCTTATTAACCTTGACTACTTTTTTATATGAGCGCATGTGTACGCACACTTCGTATCTTATTCATCATATATCTGTCAATCATTTTGTCTGACTATAAATGTTTATAACGCTTGCTTAAAAATGAGTTGGCTTCCCCGCCATCTCCAATACGGATTATTTACGCTTCGCTCTCGAGTTGGCTTCCCAGCTATCTCCAATACGCATTATTTTCGCTTCGCTCTCGAGTTGGCTTCTCAGCCATCTCCAATACGCATTATTTTTGCTTCACTCTCGAGTTGGCTTACCAGCCATCTCCAATACGTGTCATACATGTTTCGCTCGCTAACATTTGCTCATGTGCTCACAGCTTGCTAGTCTACGTTATTTGTCAATAAAAATGTAGTCGCCGCTTCCTTTTGCCTTCTGATTTTACACACCGTTAACATTGGTATAATAACGGTTATCGAAATGAACTATTAATGAAGCACGGCACTACATACTTACTATTCGTTTATCAAATTCTGTTACTGAATGTTTATCTGGTAGATGTCATATTAGTTATTTATTGAGAGTTTAATAAAAGTATAGGAAAAAAATCATATTAAGAATAAACGATGTAAACATAGTCATTGCAATATTGTTTATAATAACAAAGTGCGAGAGATAGATAAGTATTGATCATTAACATTTTAGTTGAAACAGTAAGTAAAAAAATTCGATTTCTCTGTGCATAAAGTTTAACTCCGCGTGTAGCCCCTCCGGGGGCTACTGCCGGTCCCAAGCTCGGATAAAGGAGGAGGGTTGGGCATGGGGTTAGCGACCCCATCCCATAGAAAACTAACTCGCTAAAAAACGCTAAGTAGTGTATAAAAGTTGTTTATTTTGCTTAATGATAACCATTTCAGAAGGGGGTTTTGTTAAGATTTTAGTAATTTAATAGTTGAATTCATGAGTCAATTAAAGATAGACCACCATGGCAAATCTGGAAGCACTGGACGGATGTTTCGCCTTAGTATGGAATGAAATGGCTATCTAGATTATGTGTTGTATAAAGACATTTTACTGAATAATGCTGATGAAAATTAGTTGCTTTCCAGTTTGATAAACTGAATTAGAATGAACACATAGTAGAAATGTTGTTTTTTTTCTTTAAGGAAAAGAATCTATTCAGTAACTTCTATTATATAATAAGTTGTTTTTCTTAAAAAAAGAGAACAAATTGGGGAAGGTAATGATCTATTTTTATTTTAAAAAGTAAGATATTGTTATTTTTCTTTTCATTTACCATGGTTTGTTCATTGGATCTCTTGATTAATAGATAGTTTCTCTACTAATGGACATAATATTGCTAAAAAGAGAACAAACACACACACACACATCTACTGTTTATATAAATAATTTAATGGTCGAGTTATCAAAGAAAAAAACATAACAAAATAAAATGAAACAGAAATACAATATTGGCTGGGGATTTAAATGAAAATTACTCATGTTGGAATAATAATAAATAACACTAATGTTTACTAATATCAGAAGGGATTTTGTGGATATTATAGTAATTTTAATAGTCAAGATCATGAATCAATTGAAGCTAGACCACCATGGAAAACCTGGAAGCACTGCTTTAAAGCCGTTTCGTCCCATTTAGGACTCCTCAGCAATGCGCATCCACCATCCCGCTTCACGAGATTCGAACCCAGGACCTATCAGTTTCGCACGCGAGCGCTTAATCACTAGACCACTGAGCTGGCCGGCATCCAACGGTGTTGATGTCTAACTTCAACCAATCCACGAAATTGAGCGACATATCCAGCAATGTCTTCAGTGAGTTAAAATCTCACAACAGACCCAGTTGAATCCCACCGGTTAGGGCTTCTCACTAAAACTCCAGGAAATACCTCTTGGAGCCAGTCACTAGTGAGCATATGTTGATCAATATCAGAAGGGATTTTGTGGATATTATAG